>NC_053023.1:335127892-335268247 GCF_003073215.2 Triticum urartu | reverse complement strand
AGGTTTATCAATCCGTAGGAGGCGTAGGATGAAGATGGTCTCTCTCAAGCAACCCTGCAACCAAATAACAAAGAGTCTCTTGTGTCCCCAACACACCCAATACAATGGTAAATTGTATAGGTGCACTAGTTCGGCGAAGAGATGGTGATACAAGTGTAATATGGATAGTAGATAATACTTTTTGTAATCTGAAAATATAAAAACAGCAAGGTAACTAATGATAAAAGTGAGCGCAAACGGTATTGCAATGATAGGAAATGAGGCCTAGGGTTCATACTTTCACTAGTGTAAGTCCTCTCAACAATACTAACATAATTGGATCATAAAACTATCCATCAACATGCAACAAAGAGTCACTCCAAAGTCACTAATAGCGGAGAACGAATGAAGAGATTATGGTAGGGTATGAAACCACCTCAAAGTTATCCTTTCCAATCAATCAGTTCGGCTATTCCTATAAGTGTCACAAACAGCCCTAGAGTTCGTACTAGAATAACACCTTAAGACACAAATCAATCAAAACCCTAATGTCACCTAGATACTCCAATGTCACCTCAAGTATCCGTGGGTATGATTATACAATATGCATCACACAATCTCAATTCATCTACTCAACCAACACATAGAACCTCAAAGAGTGCCCCAAAGTTCTACCAGAGAATCACGACGAAAACGTGTGCCAACCCCTATGCATAGGTTCCCAATGTCACGAAACCCGCAAGTTGATCACCAAGACATACATCAAGTGAATCACGTGATATCCCATTGTCACCACAGATATCCACGGCAAGACATACATCAAGTGTTCTCAAATCTTTAAAGACTCAATCCGATAAGATTACTTCAAAGGGGAAACTCAATTCATTACAAGAGAGAAGAGGGGGAGGAGAAACATAAGATCCAACTATAATAGCAAAGCTCGCGATACATCAAGATCGTATCACCTCAAGAACATGAGAGAGGGAGAGATCAAACATATAGCTACTGGTACACACCCTCAGCCCCGAGGGAGAACTACTCCCTCCTCGTCATGGAGAGCACCAAGATGATGAAGATGGCCACCGGAGAAGGATTGCCCCCTCCGATAGGGTGCCGAAACGGTTCTAGATTGGTTTTCGGTGGCTACGGAGGCTTCTGGCGGCGGAACTCCCGATCTATTCTGTGTTCTGGAAGTTTTAGGGTATATGGAGTTATATAGGCATAAGAAGCATGTCAGGAGAGCCATGGGGGCCCCACGAGGCAGGGGGGCGCGCCCTAGGGGGGGCCTACCCTTGTGAGCAGCTCCTGTATCTTCTGACGTGGGGTCCATGTCCATCAGGTGTATTTCCTTCCAAAAATAACTTCTCTAGTTAATTTCGTTCCATTTCGACTCCGTTTGATATTCCTTTTCTTCAAAACAATGAAATAGGCATAAAATAGCAAATCTGGGTTGGGCCTCTGGTTAATAGGTTAGTCCCAAAAGTAATACAAAAGTGGATAATAAAGACCAATAATGCTCAAAACAGTAGATAATATAGCATGGAGCAATCAAAAATTATAGATACGTTGGAGACGTATCAGGCGTCACCACCAGAGCCTTTGGCAAGCGAAGACCACCTTTTGTCAGGATAACTTGTACTAGTTGTCTCCCTTCGAAATTGGCCATTGTGGGATTCCTTCCTGCCTAAACATTTAAGAAGAGGACCAGGCCCTCTATAAATAAGACTGGCCACCACCATAGTCAAGGATCGGCTCATCATTGATCGGATCCACTCCACCAAGGCCATCTCACCAGCTCATCGAGATCAAGAACACCTCTCCTCAGGAGGTTGTTGATCCACTGTACTAGTTCATCCTCAGCCCATGAGGCAATCGACCACACCACACTAGAGTAGGGTATTACACCAGAACGGTGGCCCGAACCAGTATAAAGCCTCATGTCACTTGTTCCTTGGTTCGGCGAGCTAGGCCTTGAGATCATTGCGAGAGCAAGCTAGAGAGAGAGAGATCTTCGTGCGCACCCCAGTGTTCGAACCTCAAGGGTTTGCCGGAACCTAGAATCCGACAAGTACTCCTCTGACCAGACCAGCTGCCTCAAGCTTCTTGATCTCTTTAGCAATGAACTATTGCTGATCCATGGTTTGCTTTCAAACCTTTTGCTTGTCGGGTTGGGCATGCGGGCAGACAGCAATGTGGTGCTCGATTACCTCCCTGGGAACACCAGGAATATCAGATGGTTTCTAGACAAACACATCGATATTCGCCCATAGGTAGGCAATGAGCGCGAGTCCTATTTGTCATCGAGGGTGGCGCTGATGGTGAAGATACCATCAACGCTAGCCAGCCCTGTCAGGACCTTCTTCACTTGCGGTGCAGCAACCTTGGACCTCTTGCTGTTGGAACTCTCCGGAAAGTCATCAACAGGTACAGCGCACTCTGAAGAGGTGCGCTTCCCGGATTCCTTGCTAGTGTCCCTGCTATCCTTCTTCTTTCCTTTTCTTTCCTTGGCGGGAACTGCCGCTGCCGTGGCCTCTGCCGTGACTGCATCCCGGTACATCTTGTCCACACAAATGATTGTCTCCTTCTCATCTGACAGGATGGAAATGACTCCTACCGGCCCTGGCATCTTCAAGGTGTTGTAGGCATAGTGGGATGCCGCCATGAGTTTTCCCAAAGCTGGGCGTCCAAGAATCCCATTGTACGACAGGGGGAGGTCGACCACATCAAGAACAACCTTCTCAGTCCGATAGTTCAGTTCTCCACCAAATGTTGCTGGCAACGTGATCTTTCCCTTAGGATGACTCCTGCCAGGTTTAACTCCTTGAAACATGGCCGTGACCTTCAACTCCTCTTCTGCTATCTGAAGCTTGCTAATAACCTTTGGAGAGATTAGATTCAACCTAGCCCCACCGTCAACCAACACCTTTGTGATCTTGAGGTTGCAAATTGTGGGAGAGACCAAGAACGACAAACATCCTACTGCGATGGTGCAGTCAGGATGGTCTCTGCAAATATTTGGGGAGGGTCTCTCCTTCTTTCTGCCGGAGAAGATGCAAATCGCTGGCCGTCCTAGTTCTTGATGGCCGCCCGTGAAGGCGCCAATGAACTCATGGCACAGGTCAGCCCATGATGAAATGGAGTTCTCTGGAAGATGCATCAATCAAGACCTCACATGGGCGAATACCTTCCCATCTCTTCTCCCGGCAGCCTGAATAGTGATGGTGTAGATGCTCAAGAACTCTGCCGGGTTCAGCCTTCCATCATACTTCTATGGTATCTCTGTCTTGAAAGTGCGAGCAGATGGCCAACGGACTTGCCACAACTCACGAGTGAAGGCAGGGCACCAACCTCGAAAGTCAAGCACCCGCTATCCTCAAGCGCAGGCTCGTCGACGTTAGGACAATCGCTCCCATTGGCCGGGCGGTGGTAGTCGCAACGCTGCTCGATGACGACACGCACGTCTTCCCTCTGCCTATCCTCAGGGGCTCGCCGTTGGCCTAGACGTGCTCGAGGGTCGGGAGAGGCCATTGAGATGTTGTCTTGTTCTTGATTCTGCCGCACCCATGTTGATTGCCGTGGTGAGCACTACACAGTGGGAGTCGCCCCTTCCGTGCGGCCAGCAGCGCAAGGCGTTGTCGTCGCTTGGGGAGGCCGCGACGGACCATCCCGCTGTGAGCCTCCAGCCTCGGCGAAGTTAATCAGACTCTGAATGATGGCTCTCCATTCATCCATCTGGTCGGCCGCCGGGGGAAACATCAACAGTAGCTGGGCACATGCCATGGCCTCCGTAGTGGTGCTCGACATCGGTGATGATGATGTAGACCGCACCGTCACCAGGCTTTTGACAGCGCCGGTGGCGATGGCGTCGTCCCCTCTCTGTTCTGAGCTGGCCACTTGGATGGCACGGTGACGCGGTGAAGGCGCTTGAAGGCTAGAGGCTCCGTTGGGCACAACAGCTGGATTGACCCGTCTCGGGGGTGGCGCATGCCCTACGGTTGCGCCCGTGGCGGGGGCAACCGGAGGGCGGCAATTCGGCCAAGTCCGGGTGTCACCACTATGGTCGTGCCCTTCGGTGAGGGGAAGAGGAGCGGGTGGAATAAGCGCTTCGCCCGTACCTCATGGAGCATGGCCGCTGGGGTGATGCTGATGTTGCTCTCCCCCGGTGCCTCCTACTCCTGTTTTGGCCGCGGGGGAGGTGGTGACGCCGCCGCCTACATCGACCTGATAGTGAAACTATCCCTAGGTGGTTTTGGTAATTCCTAACAACATATAGCTCATTGAGCTAATGCTATTTCAAGATTAATATCTCAGGAAAGCTCAATGATTGGCATGGCATGGATGAGAAAAGTGGACCCCTCAAAATGCTAAGGACAAATGATTGGCTCAAGCTCCAAGCTCAAGACTCTACATTTTCCATTTTAGTGATCCAAGATCACATTGAGTATAGGAAAAGCCAATACTATCAAGGAGGGATGAGGTGTTGCTTAATGAGGTTCTTGCTCAAAATGCTTAGTGATATGCTCCAAAACCCTCAACTACTTTCTCACATCCACATATGACCTAAACCAAATGTCAAACTCGGCCCCACCGATTCTTCCTATCCGGCGCCACCGAGTTTCAAATGTCATAGCCACTGCCACAAACCCTACGCAAATCGGTCACACCGATAGGGATCTCGGTCTCACCGAGATGGGGTTGTAATCTCTCTGTTTCCCTTCATAACGTTTCGGTCCCACCAAGATGAGCGATCGGTCCCACCGAGATTGCAATGTAAACTCCCTGTTTTCCCTTCGTAACGTTTCGGTCTCACCGAAATGAGTGATCGGTCCCACCGAGTTTACCTGAACAACTCTCTGGTTAGCTTATTAGCAAAATCGGTCTCACCGAGTTTATGTAATCGGTCTCACCGAGATTACGTTATGCCCTCACCCTAATCATATCGGTCCTACCGAGTTGCATGTCGGTCCCTCCGAAAACCCTAACGGTCACTAGCTTTGCTGAATCGGTCCGACCGAGTTTAACCATTCGGTCCCACCGAGTTTGGCAAGTTGTGTGTAACGGTTAGATTTTGTGTGGAGGCTATATATACCCCTCCACCACCTCTTCATTCATGGAGAGATCCATCAGAATGAACCTACACTTCCAACTTACTTTTTCTGAGAGAGAACCACCTACACTTGTGTTGAGACCAAGTTATTCCATTCCTACTATATGAATCTTGATCTCTAGCCTTCCCCAAGTTGCTTTCCACTCAAATCTTCTTTCCACCAAATCCAAATCCTGTGAGAGAGAGTTGAGTGTTGGGGAGACTATCATTTGAAGCACAAGAGCAAGGAGTTCATCATCAACACACCATTTGTTACTTCTTGGAGAGTGGTGTCTCCTAGATTGGCTAGGTGTCACTTGGGAGCCTCCAACAAGATTGTGGAGTTGAACCAAGGAGTTTGTAAGGGCAAGGAGATCGCCTACTTCGTGAAGATCTACCGCTAGTGAGGCAAGTCCTTCATGGGCGATGGCCATGGTGGGATAGACAAGGTTGCTTCTTCGTGGACCCTTCGTGGGTGGAGCCCTTCGTGGACTCGCGCAACCGTTACCCTTCGTGGGTTGAAGTCTCCATAAACGTGGATGTACGATAGCACCACCTATCGGAACCACGACAAAAACATCCGTGACTCCAATTGCGTTGGAATCCTCCAACCCTTCCCTTTACATTCTTGCAAGTTGCGTGCTTTACTTTCCGCTGCTCATATACTCTTTGCATGCTTGCTTGAATTGTATTAAGATTGATTGACTTTTCCAAAGTTGCTAAAATCTGCCAAGAGCTAAAATTGGGAAAAGGCTAGATTTTATTTGGTCAAGTATTCTAATCACCCCCCCCTCTAGACATACTTTCGATCCTACAAGTGGTATCAGAGCTTTGGTCTCAATTTGCTTTGATTTCCATAGCTTTTTGTGGTCATAGCCTTGGTTTCACAACCTAGGAGAGTATGGCATCTAGCAAGGGAAATTACCACCGTAGAGGTCCTTACTTTGATGGTACTAATTTTGCTAGTTGGAAGCATAAGATGAAAATGCATATTCTTGAACATAACCCCGTCGTTTGGGGTATTGTGTGTATTGGCTTGCAAGGTGAATTCTTTGATGGGAGAGAACCGAATCATGAATATACCACCGAAGAGTTGAAGATGCTACAATACAATTCTCAAGCTTGTGATACCCTCTTCATCGGATTGTGCTCCAAAGAATTCAACAAAATTAGCCGTCTTGAGAATGCAAAGGAAATTTGGGATACTTTGATTGATATGCACGAAGGTACCGACTCCGTCATGGAATCCAAGTTGGATGTGCTTCAAAGTCAATTTGACAAGTTCAAAATGAAGGATGGTGAAGGTGTCGTTGAAATGTACTCTAGGATTGCTCTTATCATAAATGAGATTGCCGGCTTAGGAAGTGAAGAGATGACCGACAAATTCATCATCAAGAAGATCCTAAGAGCCTTGGATGGAAAATATGATACCGTATGCACATTGGTCCAAATGATCCCAAATTACAAAGATCTCAAGCCAATGGAAGTCATTGGAAGAATTGGTGCTCATGAGATGTCACTCAAGGATAAGGAGGAGCTCCATAACAAGTCAAGTGGTGCTTACAAAGCCTCATGTGAAGCTCCCACATCATCAAGTGAGAAAAAAAAACCTTCAATGAAGAATTGAGCCTAATGGTGAAGGACTTCAACAAGTTCTACAAGAGTAGAAGCAAAGAGAGAAGTTCCAAGTCAAGGTCCTACAATGACAAAAGATCTTCTAGTCGAGAGCGAAACTGCTACAATTGTGGAAGACCCGGACACTACTCAAATGAGTGTATGGCCCCCTACAAGAGAAGAGAAGATTCTCCCAAAAGAAGAAGTAGAAGAGAAGAATCACCATCAAGAGAGAGAAGGAGTATAGACGATCGTTATGAATGAAGAACATCCCAGAGAAGCAAGGATTCAGAAAGGAAGGACAAGTCATCAAGGAGCTACACAAAACGAAGACATCAAGCTCATGTTGGTGAATGGGTATCCGGCTCTGACTCCGACAATCACTCCGAGAGAAGCTATCACTCTGACTCTGAATATACTCAAGATGAAGGTGTTGCCGCTCTAGCACTTGTGTCAACCAACTCCTATGACATATTTGATTCACCAAATGAAGGAATTGGAAGATGCTTCATGGCCAAAGGTCCAAAGGTAGCACACCCCGAGTATGGTGATTTCAATAGTGATGAAGATGACTTGTTAGGTGATGATGATTTACTTGTTGACAACTCTAGTGATGAATACTATGATGAAACATCAATTAATCATGCTAATCAAGATAAAACGAATGACAATGATAAGGAGAAGATTGAGTTTCTAACTAAAGAACTAAACACTCTTAAGTTAGCTCATGAAACTATCTTAGGAGATCATCGAGAACTTTTAAGGACTCATGAGAAATTACGTTTTGAGAAGCTCAATCATGAGCAAGAGCATGAGTTCTTAAAGGCAATCAATGATGATCTTCGCAAGAAAAGTTCTTCTTACATTGCCAAGCGTTTACTCTTATCCACTTACATGCCTCAAGTCAAGTCTAGTAACAAGAACAAGAAGGATTCTTCCTCTAGTAGTAACAATAATGATGCTAAATCCAATATTGTTGCTTCTAGTAGTTCTCTTGATTCCACTAATGATTATCTTAGCCAAGTTGCACTTGAGCAATAAAATAACTTATTTAAGGGAATCATATATAAAGGTGTTTACAAGAGCCTTGCCGGGAGTAAGAAATTCGAGTAAATTGTAGGCAAGCAAGGAAGGCACCGGAAGAATCAAGGTATTGGTTTTGAACGAAAGTTCAATACCAATGGAGTTGAGTCGGAAGAAGATCAATACCCCAAGACGAAGTTTGTTCCTCAACAAGAGAAGTATGATCCTACTTCTTTCAAAGGGACACAAGCTCAAGATGATCTTCCACCACAAGACCACAAGGAAAAAGGCAAGGACAAGCTTAAAGAGGAAATTGATGCATTTGAAGAAGCCCCTAAGGCCTTGGTCAAGTGGGTTCCCAAGACTACATCAAGTTCCACTTCATCAAGTACGACTACAACTCTGAGGATTCTCATCAAGATGATGTGGATCCCGAAGAAGAAGAACTAGAGAGTTCTTGAGGGTGACTCTGCCAACATACTTCACTCTTATCATTTTGGCAAGAACAAGTGCAATCAACTTCCACATCTTGCACTAGTTCAAGGAGTCACAAACCCTCTTGTTGGTAAGACAAGGGACAAGCTAACCTAATGCTCTCATAGACATCATCTTGTGTGTGCATCACTCTATGTCTATGGATATCCTTGTTTGTTCATTGTGGGACTAACCCGTGTAGGTATTGAAAGTGCAACTCACTCCGAAGGATAGCTCCGAATGATCTACATCAACTTGGAGCATCCACATCTTCAACACCTACATGAAGTCATCATCGACAAAACCCAAGGTTAGTTCATCCCTCTTAGGGGGTCTCACATCTAGGGAGAGCTTTACTATAAGAATTGAGCTAAAGCAACTCTAATGGTGTGAGCACAACAACGCTTTATGTAAAAGTGGTAACCCCACTTGTGCTTAAACGATGAGTATGACCTATGATCAAATGTTCTCATTTGACTCCTAAGTTAATATACTCATATATAGATGACCTAGTCATCGCCAATTGCTTGATAGATGCTAGAATTGTTTGTGCATGCTTTGCCACATATTTCATTTGTCATTTTATTGTGTGAGCATGTTCGTTGCATAATTTACTCATTTGAGGACATCCACTTGTTGTTTTGATTGGTTGGTTTATTTTTCTCTTGCCAAGTGGATGGACAAGAATGCCTAAGAACCTTCTCGAGCTATCTATGATCTTCTCGTCTCAAACTCTATTCATGCTGCATCACAAAGTTTGATCAAGTCAGATTCGAACCACTCTGTGTGAGGAGCACTCGGAGTCCCCGATTCGTCATAGACTTAAACTTCCAAAACTTATTTGTGCGTTTCGGTCTGACCGGTTCATCCATTTCGGTCATACCGAGATCACTAAGTCGGTCTAGGTTTTTAATCTCGGTGCAACCGATTTGAACTTTTCGGTCACACTGAGTTGCAGTAACTGCTTGTAGTAATGCATCTTGGTGCCACCGAGTTGTTCCACTCGGTCACAGCGACAGGGTCAGGCTATTTATACCCACAGGCCAAAATTTGGAAAACTTTCTGAACCTCTTCGCCCGCGCTCAGCCTGCTCTGCCTCCCTGGGTCTCCGAATCGTCCTCCCCGTCGCCAGCGGCCTCCAGTCGCTGGTCTCCGCCGCCGTCAACGGGATCATCTCCGCCGTTGCCACCGTAGCAAGTCCATCGCCGAACTAGGGTATGGACTTGATGTTTGTGCTGATTCTCACTCCAATTCCCCATCACATTGTTTTCCATGTATCTTGCCACGATTGAGATCACTTTATGCAATGAAAACACTCTGTAATTTAGATGAGGATTGAAAATTTAGGGTTAGGTTTCCACCGAAACCATCTCAGACCAACCGAGTTGTTGAAATCGGTTCCACCGATTTGGCTCAGGCCATTGCACATGTGATTCTCGGTCTAACCGAGAATTGCAAATCAGTGTGATCGAGTTAGAGTCTTTGTGAAAACCTAGCAGTCTCGGTGCCACCGAACTGTGACTCGGTCTGACCGAGTTCACTAGTTTAGGTTCCAACAACTGCTTCAGTATCACCGAGATTTCAAATCGGTAGATCCGAAATGCTTTCTGTGGAAAACTAAAACTAAGTTTTTGATTCATTCTTTTGCAAAAACCTCTGCATTTTGTGATGCTCATCCACTCTACCTCATCTATAATCTATTCACAGGGTCTGCTATCAGTGTTTGCATCATGTCGGATCAGAGTGACAGTCAGAACAAGTCTGAGAAGCAAGTGAACATGAGTGAGGGCACTAGTCCCTCCAATACCTCAGATGATGGAAGCAGGAGCACACCCAGCAACTTGCCTAAGGCAGCCACCAGGACCAGAAAGAAGAAAACCTCAGATTCAGAGGATGAGGACTATGTGGCTACTGAGGAAGAGGCCATCTCAAAGAGGAAAGTCCTGAAAAAGGAATATGGCACAGCTGCTGCCACTAAGCCAGGGATGAAGCAAAAGGTTCCTGCCAAGAGAGCTCCCATGTCAAAAGCCAGAACATCCACTCAAGAGACTTTGGGATTTGCACCCAAAGAGCAGGTTGTGGTAAAAAAGAAAAGGAAGGAAATGGTCAAGAAGACCACTGCCAGAGTGCTTGGGAGATCTTCAATAATGAAAGACTCTAAAGAAGAGGAAGAGGAAGAGGATGCAGCACCAACACCCAAAGCCCAAAAGCTTATGGTAGATGCTATAAGGGAAGGGCCTGCTCCATCTAAGCCCAAAGGAACTCCTAAGCCAACTGCTCCAAAACCCAAAACTGCACCGAAGAGGAGCACCAAGAACATCCCTGCTGAGGAGAAGAACAAGGCCCCAGTGCCTGAAGCTACAATGGAAGAAGAAGTTGATGAGTCGCATGTCTTGAGGAAGTTGAAGCCAAAAATTCCAGATCACATTGATGCTCATCCAGTAGCTAAGAACATGAAGATAAGGAAGGATTCAAGATTGAGGCTATGGAGAGAGTCTGATCCATATACCACTAGGAGAAGGACTGCTGTGGACTACAGGTTCCATACAAAGGAACAACAGGACTTCTATGAGAATATCTTACTTGACAAGAAGCCAATAGTGTGTGACATGAGATGGGTCAATTGGATATTCATTGAGGAAAATGAGGATCACTTCCCTAGTGTATATGACAGTTTCAAGGCTTGTGGAGTTGATGAGTTTGTGGCTCAGAAGCTCACAAAGTGGAATGATGAGCTCATCATGCAGTTCTACTCCATTGCTCATTTCTACCCAGATGGAAAGATTGTCTGGATGTCTGAAGGCACTAGGTACCAGTCAACAGTTGCAGAATGGGCTCAGTTGATCAATGCCCCAGAAGAACAAGAAGATGACTTGGATGTCTATGCCAAGAAGAAGAAGGATCACAACGCCATGGCACACATGTACAAAGAGATCCCATATGCTGCTCTTGAGACACACAAGTTTGGATCAATACATTACCTTCTGTCAGGCTTGCCAACAATCAACTGGATCCTCAGGCACACTCTTTTGCCAAAGTCAGGTGATCACAAGATGATCAGAGGTCACTCCATCAACTTGCTGCACATTTTTTATGTTCCACAGAAGTTCAAGGTCATGATCCTAATTGTGGAAACCATAAAGAGGACAGTTGCAGATTAGAAGAGGAGTTGTGGGTATGCCCCACAAATCTAGGAGCTAATCAACTCCAAGATGGGCACTGGCACATATCTGCTGGACGAGGAGCACCTGCCCATCTACCCAGACTTTGAGGACAACACTATGGTGATGGATGAGAATGAACCATCTTCTATGCACGCACAAGCCAAGAAGGAGAAGCCAAGGGCTAAAAAGGCTGCAAAGATGCCAACCATGGATGAGGCATCTTAGTATCTTCTGAAGAACAAGCAAGATCAACTTGGCTACTTGATTGTTTCCACTCTGAGGATTGAGAAGGGATTGGCTACCCTGACTCAAAACCAGGAGAGCTTGGAGAGGATCGTGGAGCAGAAGTTCTATGACTTAGATGTGAAGGTCACCGAGATACAGTCTGCTGTTGAGCAACTTCAGGATGAAGTGCAGGAGAAGAAGGTCAAGTCTACCACTGATGCTTTTGCTAGAGAGCCCAGAGGACAAAGATCTGCTGCAGTACCTGTCACAGACACTAGAGGAACTTCATCTGCACCACTAGCTATAGCTTCAGTGCCACCAGCTCCAGCACCTACTCCACCAGCTCCATCTACATCAACTGACGCCTTCGTCCTTGGAGTTCTGTCTACACCACCTCCTGAAGACCAAGCCTGAGTGACGATTTAGCACTATGCATTTTTTATGAACTTTTTGGTAACTTGTTGCCGAAGGGGGAGAAAATGTATAGATCATAGGCTTCGAGAGAGAGTGTTGCTTTTGTTCTCTCTTACGTTTCTCCTTGGTGGTTGAACTTCGTTTATTTGCTTGGTTGAGATACTTTATACTTTATGCTTGTGTGTGATACTTGGATGATCATGTGTTTGATCATATGCTACCTTAATGCTTGTTGGATGACATTATCCTTTTATATTCCATATGATCACTCACTTTGCTTGGTGATGAGTGCATATATTTTAATTATTATCATTTCGAGCGCTCCACCAAGATGTATGTGACATGGAAGAGTAAACCATGATCCTAACTCTTTGTGCATTTGCAGTCCAAAGCAAATCTTAAACTATGCACAAATTTAGGGGGAGCTCTTGCTTTTCACATACTTCTCAAAGCGACAATGTTTTTCACTCCTATTATCATTTGTCGAAGCATTGATCTATATGTTGTCATTAATTACCAAAAAGGGGGAGATTGAAAGTGCAACTATCCCTAGGTGGTTTTGGTAATTCCTAACAACATATAGCTCATTGAGCTAATGCTATTTCTAGATTAATATCTCAGGCAAGCTCAATGATTGGCATGGCATGGATGAGAAAAGTGGACCCCTCAAAATGCTAAGGACAAAGGATTGGCTCAAGCTCAAAGCTCAAGACTCTACATTTTCCATTTTAGTGATCCAAGATCACATTGAGTCTATAGGAAAAGCCAATACTACCAAGGAGGGATGAGGTGTTGCTTAATGAGGTTCTTGCTCAAAATGCTTAGTGATATGCTCCAAAACCCTCAACTACTTTCTCACATCCACATATGACCTAAACCAAATGTCAAACTCGGCCCCACCGATTCTTCCTATTGGGCGCCACCGAGTTTCAAATGTCATAGCCACTGCCACAAACCCTAGGCAAATTGGTCTCACCGATAGGGATCTCGGTCTCATCGAGATGGGGTTGTAATCGGTCTGTTTCCCTTTGTAACGTTTCGGTCCCACCAAGATTGCAATGTAAACTCTCTATTTTCCCTTTGTAACGTTTCGGTCTCACCGAAATGAGCGATCGGTCCCACCGAGTTTACCTGACCAACTCTCTAGTTAGCTTATTACCAAAATCGGTCTCACCGAGTTTGTGTAATCGGTCTCACCGAGATTACATTATTCCCTAGCCCTAATCATATCGGTCCTACCGAGTTGCACGTCGGTCCCACCGAAAACCCTAACGGTCACTAGCTTTGCTGAATCGGTCCAACCGAGTTTAACCATTCGGTCCCACCAAGTTTGGCAAGTTGTGTGTAACGGTTAGATTTTGTGTGGAGGCTATATGTACCCCTCCACCACCTCTTCATTCATGGAGAGAGCCATCAGAACGAACCTACACTTCCAACTTACTTTTTCTGAGAGAGAACCACCTACACTTGTGTTGAGACCAAGATATTCCATTCCTACTATATGAATCTTGATCTCTAGCCTTCCCCAAGTTGCTTTCCACTCAAATCTTCTTTCCACCAAATGCAAATCCTGTGAGAGAGAGTTGAGTGTTGGGGAGACTATCATTTGAAGCACAAGAGCAAGGAGTTCATCATCAACACACCATTTGTTACTTCATGGAGAGTGGTGTCTCCTAGATTGGCTAGGTGTCACTTGGAAGCCTCCGACAAGATTGTGGAGTTGAACCAAGGAGTTTGTAAGGGCAAGGAGATCGCCTACTTTGTGAAGATCTACCACTAGTGAGGCAAGTCCTTCGTGGGCGATGTCCATGGTGGGATAGACAAGGTTTCTTCTTCGTGGACCCTTCATGGATGGAGCCCTCCGTGGACTCGCGCAACCGTTACCCTTCGTGGGTTGAAGTCTCCATCAACATGGATGTACGATAGCACCACCTATCGGGTGCACGACGAAAACATCCGTGTCTCCAATTGCGTTTGAATCCTCCAAACCCTTCCCTTTACATTCTTGCAAGTTGCATGCTTTACTTTCTGCTATTCATATACTCTTTGCATGCTTGCTTGAATTGTCCAAAGTTGCTAAAATCTTCCAAGAATTAAAATTGGAAAAGGCTAGATTTTTATTTGGTGAAGTAGTCTAATGACCCCCCCTCTAGACATACTTTTGATCCTACAAGACCGCGTCCCCCGCGGCGCCCACATCCTCGCAGGCATCCGCATCCTCCACGGCGTCGATGGCCGCAGGTGGCGGAGCCTTCGAGGTGGACAGGTGAGCTGTAGCACCGGGCTTCTTCTTGGGCGCCATAGTCAATTAAGCCGCAAGATGACGAAGATGGCGATGATGATGACGCGCTACTCATGCTTTCTGGTTCACACAAGTGAACCCCCTACCTGGCGCGCCAAAGATGTCACGGGAAACCGCGGCCACATTTGGGACCAAGATTCCGTTGGTGGTTCGGCGGGGGGATGGCACATTGTGCAAAGAGCAGAAGAGCATGGGGCAGCATGGCAGAGATCACATGGGCAAGATTACCCGGGTTCGGCCCCCCATGAGGCGTAAAACCCTACTCCTGCTTTGGTGGATTGATGGTGGAAAAATGGTGATGAGCGTAGCACGCTTGCCTGGCAGGTTTGCCTCAGGGCAAGAGCAGCCATGCATATGGATGTGCGAGGGGGTGGATTGGCCAACCCTGTGTCCAACCCTTTCTATAGTTGCCTTAGGCCTCTATAGCCAAAGGGGTCATCACAGTGGCAAACCAGTCATTATGAACATATTAGATAGAGAACAGTGCTATCATACCTAACTCTGCATGCTGACAGAGTGCATTAAATGCTCCACTCAACGTCACATCATAGCTTGCCCGACAAGCCTTGCCGGGCTGTTTTGCCAGCTTCGCATTTGCTCGCTTGACACGTCGCATGACATCTGTCATTTGGAGGAATTCTCTATATGAAGTTGCTGCCATGTGGCAAAGAGCAGCCACTTAGTCACCTTGGGGCTTGACACTGCACTGATCGACGACGTGCGTCGTGGTGAGGTGGTGTGGTTAGGTGATTCTACCCTCGCGAGTCCCGGCGGGCCTACAGGGATGTCCAGGAGGCTATCGGGGGTGACCCCGTACTTTCCAGGCTCGCCTTCCCAGCAAGGGAGGTTTCTTCCTTAGCGCTATCTTGCTCCTCTAGCTTGTCTTGGCCTTCTTGTGCTGCATGTTGGTCCTTCGAAGAGCTAATTCCTTGTGATCCATTCTGACCTTGGTGCTGTAATATTGATCCCGTGCCTATCCACACTCTGGGCAACAGACCCAGGGTCTGTAGCACCAACACTGTATTCCAACTTTTCCATGGTTCATACCCCCCAATACTACCCATAGATTCATCAAAATAGCAAACAACACATAGAAAACATAATCTGTCATAAACAGAACAGTATGTAGTAATCTGTAGCTCCAAAAATTCTGAATTATTAGGACACCCTAAGAATTTTTTATTAATATTTTATAAAAAGAATCAAATCAAAATCACGCTTCTGTTAAAAAATGAGAATTGTTTTCCTAAGCGCAAAAGTTTCCATTTTTCAACAAGTTCAAATCAACTATGACCGTAAGCCATCCCAAAGGTCTTACTTGGCACAAACAATAATTAAAACACAAAACCACATCTAACAAGAGGCTAGATGAATTATTTATTCAAAAATAGGAAATAAAAATATTGGGTTATCTCCCAAAAAGCGCTTTTCTTTAAAGCCTTTTAGCTAGGCATTGATTATTTTAATAATGCTCACATGAAAGATAGAAATTGAAACACAGAGAGAGCATCATAAAACATGTGACAAACAAGTTTAAGTCTAATATGCTTCCAATGCATAGGGATTTTATAAGCACACAAATTATCAAGACAAGCAAAAACCACCATATGCAAGGAAGAAGAAAGAAACAATAGCAATCTCAACATAACGAGAGGTAATTTAGTAACATGAAAATTTCTACAACCATATTTTCCTCTCTCATAATAATTACATGTAGGATCATAATCAAATTCAACAATATATCTATCACAAAGCTTATTCTCTATATGATCCACATGCATGAAAATTTGATACTCTTCCAAAATAGTGGGATTAACATTAACTAAAGTCATGACCTCTCCAAACCCACTTTTATCAAAAAATCCAAAAGATTGAACATTCTTCAAATATGTGGGACATAAAGTTGACACTCTTCCAAACCCACCTTCAATATTATTACAAACATTATTATCAATCTCATATTAATCATTGGGCTTGAATAAATTTTCATGATCATAAGAAGAATCACCCCAATCATGATCATTGCAGCAAGTAGTAAACATAGCAAAATTACCATCCCCAAGTTTAGGGTTTTGCATATTATTAGCATAATTGACATTAATAGAATTTGTAATAACATCATTGGAATCGTGGTTTTTTAAGGAGCTATCATGAATCACTTCTTTCAACACTTTATCACAACTTTCAGATTCACGATTTTCAAGCAAAACTTCATAAAGATAATCTAGTGCACTCAAATCACTAGCAATTGGTTCATCTTAATTGGATCTCTTAAAAATATTAGAAAGGGGATGGGGATCCATATCAATAGATTTTTAGCAAGAAAAGATGCAAGCACATGGCAACACAAGAAAAAGGCATATGGAAAAGCGGACGGAAAGAAGGGCGAAGGAAAAGGCAAATATTTTTGCAAATCATTTTAGAAGTGGGGGAGAGGAAAACGAGAGGCAAATGGCGAATGATGTAATTCAAGAGATGAGAGTTTATTATGGGTACATGGTATGTCTTGAATTGGCATAGATCTCCTCGGGAATTGCGCCAGCAATTCTTCCTGCTACTTCTTGAGCTTGCGTTGGTTTTTCCCTTGAAGAGGAAAGGGTGATGCAGCAAAGTAGAGATAAGTATTTCCATCAGTTTGAGAACCAAGGTATCAATCCATTAGGAGACAACGCACAAATGACCGAATACCTGCACAAACAATCAAACAACTTCCACCCAACGCGATAAAGGGGTTGTCAATCCCTTCACGGTTACTTGCAAAAGTGAGATCTGATAGAGACAGATATACGATCAAGTAAATATTTTTGGTTTATAGATAAAAAAGTAAAAGACTTCAAAATAGTAGATCAGAAACTTATATGATGGAAAATAGACCCGGGAGACATAGGTTTCACTAGAGGCTTCTCTCAAGATAGCAAATAATACGGTGGGTGAATAAATTACTGCCGAGCAATTGATAGAAAAGCGCAAAATTATGAAGATATCTAAGGCAATGATCATGAATATAGGCATCACATCCGTGTCAAGTAGACTGAAACAATTCTGCATCTACTATTATTACTCCCCACATCGATCGCTATCCAGCATGCATCTAGTATAAAGTTCATAAAGAACGGAGTAATGCATTAAGTAAGATGACATGATGTAGAGGAATTAACTCAAGAAATATGATGAAAACCCCATCTTTTTATCCTCGATGGAAACAATACAATATGTGCCTTGCTGGCTCTACCGTCACTGAGAAAGAACACCGCAAGATTGAACGCAAAGCTATGCAGAGAATTACAAAGATATCAAATCATGCATAAAATAATTCAGAGAAGATTCGAATAATATTCATAGATAAGTTGATCATAAATCCACAATTCATCGGATCTCAGCAAACACACCGCAAAAAAGTATTACATCGAATAGACCTCCAAGAACATCGATGAGAACATGGTAGTGACAATCAAATTGAGAGAAGAAGCCATCTAGCTACTAGCTATGGACCCATAGGTCAGTTGTAAACTACTCATGCTTCATCGGAAGGGTAATAGAGTTGATGTAGAAGCCCTTCGTGATCGAATCCCCCTCCAGCAGGGTACCGGAAAAGGTCCCTAGATGGGATCTCACGGGTACAGAAGGTTGTGGAGGTGGAAAAGTGTTTTTGTGGATGCTTTTTGTGGTTTGGGGATATTTGGGAATATATAGGCGAAAGAATTAGGTCAGGAGGATCACGAGGAGCCCACGAGGGTGTGGGGCGCGCCCTAGGCTGGTGGCCTCCTGGTCGGTCCCCTTTGGTATTCTCTTCGCCCAATATTTTTTATGTATTCCAAAATAATTCTCCATGAATCTTCAGGACTTTTGGAGTTGTGCAGAATAGGTCTCTCAGATTTGCTCCTTTCCGGTCCAGAATTCCAGCTGTCGGCATTCTCTCTCTTTGTGTAAACCTTGCAAAATAAGAGAGAAAAGGCATAAGTATTTTACCATAATGTGTAATAACAGCCCATAATGCAATAAATATCAATATAAAAGCATGATGCAAAATGGACGTATCTACTACCCCAAGCTTAGACCTCGCTTGTCCTCAAGCGAAAGCCGAAATCGAAAACCATGCCCATATGTTTAGAGATAGAGGTGTCGATAAAATAAAATATGGACATGAAGGCATCATGATCATATTTAGAACAACATATAATGTCATATAATTTCTTATGCTAAAGTAACAATTCATTCACAACGTAAATTATGAATCAAAAACTTTTATTGAAAACTAACAAATTATGATCTCAATCATTGAACAATTGCAATTTATCATAACATCGGAAAGAGTCAATGTAAGAGCTTTTGTATAGCAAGTCCACATACTCAACCATATTTTAGTCTTTCACAATTGCTAACACTCACGCAATACTTATGGGTGCAAAGCCTCAATCGGACACAGAGAAAGATGGGGGCTTATTGTTCGCCACCCAACCTTTTACCTCAAGGATAATGTCAACAATAATACTTTATGATAACCTACATCCGAGTGGATATATATATATAGGGTGGGTCTATTATGATAACACCCCTTAAGACCTTATTCTGCACACCAAAACGCCTTATTCTGCACACCACCAAGATCGCGCCGCCGCCCCTCCCCTCCCGGCCTTCTACCGCGGCAGCGGCCTGGGTAAGCCGCCGCCCCTCCCCTCCCCTCCCAGCCTTCTTTCGCGGCGGTGGCCTGGGAGCGATGCCGCCCCTCCCCTCCCCGCTTTCTCCCGCGGCGGCGGCCTAGGAGCGACGCCGCCCTTCCCCTCCCGGCCTTCTTCCGTGGCAGCGGCCGGCAGCGACGCCGCCCCTCCCCTCCCGGCCTTCTTCTGCGGCGACGGCCAGGCAGCGACGCCGCCCGTCGCCTCTCGACCTTCTTCCGCGGCAGGCACCGAGCAACACCAGCCTATCGGCCTTCTTCCACGGCAGCAGCTCGGTAGCGCCGCCACCGAACTCCTCCGGGCCTGCAATTAGCTGTACTTCATCAGATGTGGATTGGTGCTGCCTCGACATCAAACCAATTCGAGCAAGGAGGAGTGTGCGCAAGGTTGCTTCATCCACGGTAGCTTCTTGGAATAAGTCTGCATCGACCTTCAGAGCAAATCCTCCTTCCCCGTTCACCTTGAGCAACGTCCAGACCACCCATGAACTTCTGAAGGGCAACTGGACTGCACGGGCGAACGTGAAAGTAGTGCAGGCGGAGGAGAAGGGAACTTCCTCCTGTAAACGCAAGGAATCACTGCATCACGAGGTAAGCAGTACACTTCCTCAACCATCTCAGTATAGTTATCATAGACAAAGTAGTACAAGCAGTACAGCGCGCGATTATGCAGTACAAAACAGGCAGTGTGGTTGCTTCAGTTTGTTGTGGGGGAAAATGCAGTACGCTTGTATAGGTTCATTACAGATAATGATGCAGTGCGGTTGCTTCAGTTCACCTTGCGGGGTGATGCAGTCACCAAGCAATGCTTCGGCAGTACCATTTTGAACAAATTGCAGTTCGCCTGATTCAGTTCATTTAACCTGACAATGCAGCTCGGTCATTTTGTGTGCAGGAGATGACGTTCAGCAGATACAAAATGCCGCGCATAATTGACAGCACTGAGAACAACAACTTTCAGAAGAGTGGATATTCTTCTGAAAGAGATACTGGCTGGGTTACCCCTGAGATTCCTCGTGGATTCTTCACGACGACAAATAGGGTGCAGTACTCTCCACAAGAAGATTTTTCACATGACGAAGATGTAGTTGAAGATGACGATGATGTCACATTCGTCTGGGAAGGCACTCACCAACGCGATGATGAAGACGATGACGATGAAGATGAGCCGATAACAGTTCTCAACCCAGAGTATAAGCACGAGTTCACTACATTTGGACAGCATGTCCAAACAGACAATGATGACGCAGTTGAACACGATGTTGCAGCAGATGATGATTATGTCTATGATGATGTGCCACTGCTCCAAAAATTTCAAACCAATCCACCGAGACATCGTCACAACACTGGATTACCACCACGTCCACCTGACGCACCCCAAAACAGAGCTCAGCATCCACCTGCTGCACCGAAAAACAGAGCTCCAACCAGACCTGCTGCATCAACTTCGACGCTGCGGCCACCAATGGTGCCTCGGTCAAAAGTAAACAGTAGGTACAAATCCTCCTCACTGTTACCGCCGCGAGATCCTCAACTACACACATCTGCTATAACCCCGCCATGTCCAATACAACCCGGCAAGCTACAAACACCATCAGGCGAACGACTCTACACACATGAAAGTTTATGGTCTGAAAAAAATAAATAGTTGCAGTCCATTCAGATAACATTGCAGTGCACACTGATATTTCTTGTGAGCTTTGGCTAGGAACATTGAAAATGCTTTATTAAACTTGTATGCACTCCTCGTATTCAAAAAACAGAACAAAACAAATTTTCTCTTATAGCATTTCAATTAATGCAGGATAAAAACATGCCGCTGAACCTCGTACCTGCTGCTGGAATGAAATTCACCACGTACGACAAGGCATGGGACTTTTACAACAATTATGCAAGATGTGCAGGGTTTGGTATACGCAAGAGGGCAAAACACAGGACAAATGCCTACATTGTCTACTCAAGAGAAGGGGTCCACAAGCAGGCTATGTCAGATTATCACCGGGTACGTCAGAAGACATCAAAAAGGATTGGCTGCAATGCAAAGATTAGAGTCAAAAAAAGGAAGGATGCAAATTTGTGATAGAAATGGTTCAACTCAACCACAATCACAAGATGCTGGAAAGCCCCGGGATGCTTTTGCACATGCGATCGCACAAAAAAGACGATCCTTTGATAGACCAGTTAGTGAAAGACATGCAACTGGACAACCACACACATGCTCAGATGATGTCGACGCTGTCGTGTATGTCCGGTGGTCTGCAGTACATGGGACATAGTAGCCGCGACTGGGTAAACAGGTAAGCATGTAATAGAGCATATCTCTTGAGCATTCTGTCTGTAATTATTCCCTGTTTGGTGCGATAAGTTTGCATTGTCTCTGAAAATGCAGGAAA
Organism: Triticum urartu; assembly: GCF_003073215.2. NCBI lineage: Eukaryota > Viridiplantae > Streptophyta > Magnoliopsida > Poales > Poaceae > Triticum > Triticum urartu. The sequence goes on along the minus strand of NC_053023.1, from coordinate 335,246,898 downwards.
CAGAAGTTTGCCAGAGAAGAGTCTGAAGATGATGTCAAGAAACTTCTGAATTTCTTCGAGAAAATGCAAAAGATAAACCCAGAGTTCTTCTATGATTATGACGTTGATGCAGATAACCGTGTAAGAAACGTCTTTTGGGCGAACGCAAGTTGCAGAGGATCGTATGAAGATTTTGGAGACTGCGTTACATTTTACACGACGTATAAAACTAACAAATTCCACATGCCGCTGGGAGTGTTTCTGGGGGTGAACCATCATCTATAGAGCACCATATTTGCTGTTGCACTCGTGCGAGATGAAACAATACCATCATTTGAGTGGGTTTTCAAAACCTTTCTGAGGTGTATGAACAACAAGCCGCCAATCTGCATGCTCACAGGTACAAAAAATAAAAAACACCTGCATACTTACGTTTTGTTTTGTTTTGTGCACTTATATTTCTTCCATCTATCTTGCAAACACACAAACAACTTAATAAAAAAACATTGTTTATCTCTTCTCAGACCAGTGTTCTTCGATGAAGGCAGCATTAAAAAACTATCCTCCCACAAACTCTGCATAAGCTGTGTCGGTGGCATATCTTGAAGAAGTACGAGGACCACCTCGCCCTGCTGTATAAGGCGCACGAGAAGCTCAAGGACGAACTCAATGCAGTGCTAAACCACCCACTAATGCCGTCAGAATTTGAATGAGCATGGAAGAACCTCATTCAGAGGTACAACTTGCAAGACGACGAAGTGATGAATTCACTGTGGGATGACAGGCACGAGTGGATCTCGGCTTACTACAGGGAAATTTTTTGTGCTCGGATGACTTCCACACAGAGAAGCGAGAGCATGAACCGCATACTGAAGAAAAATTTTGTCAGGGAGAAGCATGATCTCCATCTGTTTGCTCAGCAGGTGGACAAGTGCATTCAGACCAGGAAGGCTGTCGAACACGCAGAGACAGTAGCAAATGAGGTAAACAAAATGTCAATCAAAAACTGCTTAAAAATATGACTACAAAAACAAACAATTTTTTCACTTCTCTGGATCGTAACAGTGCATTTGTGATCATGCAGTCAGAGGTAAAAACAACAACAAAGTTTGGCTTCGAAGTTCAGCTATCAAAAGCGTATACAAGGGCAGTGTTTGCAGATTTCAAAGAAACACTCTACCGTAGCACTGCATTCAGAGCAGAACGGTGCCCTGAGAACCCGACAAAGTATCTCGTACACCACTACAATAGATCGGATGCATTTGACTGGGCAAGGCATAATTTCCAAGTGGTCGCCAATGAAGAGAAAGGTGTCTATGAATGTGAGTGCAAACTCTGGACACACACAGGTGAGACTCCTAGCAAAAAAAATTCTAGATTCTCATAGTCATGCATGAAATCTAACTTACTGAACTTTAAAAGTACATATGCATGTGTAATTCACAAAACTAAATGAAGTTCACTTCTTTAAAAAATGAACAAATAATGAAAAAAAAATATGTTTACTAATTTCATGCAGTTCACTTACAGAACAAAAAATATCATGTGTTTGTCTGCAGGCCTCTTCTGTGTCCATGTCTTATACATGCTTTCTCATTTGAGAGTACTCAACATTCCTGAGGTGTACATCATGAAAAGATACACCCGTAACGCAAGATCAGATGCAACGTTTGATAGAAGAGACTACGAACAAACAGCACCAGATGGAACCTCGCTTTTTTGCCGTAGAAAATTGCTGACAGAAACAACAATGGACCTTGCAAACAGAGCGACAAGGTCCGACGCTGGGTGCCACAGAGCGTTGTCTGGTATGAGGGCACTGATAGAGGAAGTTGACGTGCTCAACGAAGAAGAAGAAGAAGAAGCAGCAAAACTAAAGCAAGGAGAGAAATCCCAGCATGACAATAATGTCGAGCAAGTAGAAAATACTGAACACATCGGAACTGGTGCTATCGAAAAAGAAACAATTCTTCCACCTCCTGTTTCAAACACAAGAGGAAGGAAGAAAGGGGGAGATGCAACCCAGAAAAAGGTGGCATGCAAGGAGAAAAATGATGACAAAAACAGTAAGCCACAGCCTGAGCTGGACAGTGATGGTCACCCACTGGGAATAAGAAGGTGCAAGACATGTAATGAAATCAGCGGCCACAATTCCAGGACGTGTACAAAAAGAAATGAACAAGAAAAATGAGGACATGGAGATGCACAACAAAACAGAAATTCCACTCACAACACTAAGAAATGGACGAAACCAAGACATTGTAGCATCTGCAAAAAGAGGAAGAGACACAATTCAAGAACCTGCCCCAAAAGAAAAAGAAAAAGATCAGAAAATGAGAAAGACGAAGAAGGGAGATCAAAGAAGAAGATGATGATAGAACTGAAGAAGAAATGGCTTATGAAGAAGCAGATGGAGAAGAGGAGGAAGAAGAAGAGAGTGAAGAGGACGAAGAACGTGAAGAAACTGAAGAAACATTGGCGTATGAAGAAACAGATGATGAAGATGATGAAGAGGAAGAAGAGAGTGAAGAGACTGAAGAGAGTGAAGAGGACGAAGGACATGAAGAAACAGTGTCAACAAGACCACCACAAGGAAATGCTGTTGTACAGAAAAAACCGAGAACAACACCACTTTCAAAAAACAAGGTAGGAGCAAAGAAGGATGCAGTTCACAGCACTGGAAAACGAAAACCACCATCAACCAGCACGTGGGGATCAAAGAAGGATGCAGTTCACAGCACTGGAAAACCAAAGCAGCCATCAACCAGCACGCGGGGAGCAAAGAAGGATGCAGTCCACAGCGCTGGAAAACCAAAGCAGCCATCAACCAGCATGCGGGGGGCTACAAACACAAAGGTGCAGAGACAAGAACCAGCAACACCGCCATGGAAAACAAAAGAAAGTGCGACGTTAGACACGCTCCAGTCACCGCGCAGAAGCAGCAGGTTAACGACCAAATAGATGAACAGACAATAAATTAATCGTATGCATAGCAGTTTGCTTATCTCTATGACTTATGTATCAGTTTAAATTTTGTGTAAACACAAATTTCTCGTTGACTATGAGTTATTCAACTAAACCATGTAAAAGAGAAAATGGTATATAGAGTATACCATATATATATAGCAGTCTTGAGTAAAACATTGACACATTTTGATTCAAAAACCATGTAAAAAATGCTGTTAGCTCGCTGCAGTCCAACGAGTAGTACATATAAAACGCATTTCAATATGCAGTATGGAACTTGCAAATATGTAGTACGCTTCGAACTATCATGCAATACGATAGACTAACTACATGTAGTACACACCATACAAATTGGGAAAAAATGTGGAAACATGTAGTGCTCAGCTAACACATAAGAAGTTCACATATTGTAACCATGTAAACACAAATTTCCCACTAAATAATAATTGAAGTGGTTCAGATCACAAAAGTGCTTGTTACAAAACACATAAAAAAAGATGAAGCGTTCAACACGCAAAAGTACTTATTACAAATCAACCTCATAACCTTAGCCAATCACGTCAAACGTGATTCTAACCGTACGATCCTCGAGTTCAAAGAAGTTGAGGACAACAACTTGCTCAAACTTCAGGCCACTATCAATGACAAATTCCTTCCACCCTTTGTGCAGACACAGCTGCCCGTCAACGCCTACAGTGTACTTGGCTGGTTGAAGGTATCCATTACCAAGAACAACTTGAAGAATTCCTTTCTTCTTGAGCCGGACATACCTAACAGCTCGTTTAGGAATTTTCTGTAAAAAATAATAAAACTGTTTGAGAACGAAACTAGCAGTACAATTCTCATACTGTGCACAGAGATAGATGAAGTGCACAATAGTCCAACGAGTAGTACATATAAAACACATTTCAATATGCAGTATGGAACTTGCAAATATGCAGTATGCTTTGAACTATCATGCAGTACTATAGACTAGCTACATGTAGTACACACCAAAAAAATTGGGAAAAAATGTGGAAATATGTAGTGCTCAGCTAATATATAAGCAGTTCACATATTGTAACCATGTAAATTAAAACATAAGCTACATGCACACAAGCATAAAAATAAAAACAAGAAATAAGAACACATTGCAGTACACTTCAAAAAACAAAGAAAAAAGTGCGTTCCTAAAATACTGCAAGTTCAGAATGCAATGGAATTATACAAAAAAAACACAAAGAAAAATATCATATCTAACGAATCATACCATCTTGTAGTGAGTCTCCACATCTGTTGGCGTAAGCTGATGGACAAAAGGACTCGTGCAGCCAAGGCCACGCCGAATCAAGGCAGAATAGAACGCAGAAACGTTGATCTGGCCCATATCCAATCCTTCCGTGAATACTGTACCATATGCAAGCTGCTCGGCTCGCCCAGTTCGGCACAACACCTTCCCACCACGACGAGCACGACGGGCCTGCGAGCAAGCTGAACAATTGCAGTGCGTCGGCACACCACAACCATGGCCGCAGCAGAAGAGATACGCACAGGGGCCTGGAGCCATCGCAACAAAAATCTAGAAAAGCAAAAAAATAATAATAGGCTGGAGAAAGGAGAGAACTTGCGGCTAGCGAAGAAATGAAATGCAAAGGAAGGGTATAAGTTAGCCTTCATTTATATAAGAGGAATGCAAAAAGGTCAAAACTGAAAATTAAAGGGGACTTAATGGAAATTATGTTCCCAAGAATAAAGGACAATCAATAAAGGCTTATGTTACCAAAGAAAAAGGAACGAAAAAAGAAGGTGTACTTTGACTGTAGCAATTCCCACGAACAAAACCACAGATCATTAAAAAATAATACTCTGAAAAATTATAATCCACACACCATTTTATGTGTGCAGTTCTCCAAATTCGTACCAGGAAGTTCACTATATGTGTGGATGAAGTGCAGTACACGATAAAAAAAGCAAAAGAGAAGCACTTTCGCAGCATTGGCATAGCCAGTCACAACTTTTTGGCAAAAGGAGGATGCACGCAGTGCAAAATGTGTACACCTGCAGCACAGAACTATGACGAATGCAGTGCGCATAGGAGCACAAAAATAGTGTACACCCGTACACTAAGAAAAAAGGATACGAAAGAGGAAAAACAATAATGAAAAATGATACCGATGCAGTGCACAAAAATGTAGCCCAGAAAATGTGCAGTACGGTATGCGTGCACATGCAGTACTGAAACTAAATCAATGCAGTGCACGCATGATTTACTAAAAAAAGCAGTGCACGCCCCAACGTTGAAAAAGTAACAAAGGAAAAAAATTGACCACCCAGGTGCTACCGGCCCCAGCCAGTCTCGTAATAGGTCTGCACCCACAGAAGGGGAGTCGTTCTGAGGCACAGTGAATGGGGCCGGTTGCACATGGGCCCACAGGTCATAGAGCATATAGCTAAGAGCGCCGTGTATAAGCGCCCAGATAAGTATACGGAGGAGTTCGACTAGTATGCCTCGCCAGCGCTTATAAACAGGTCGGGTGCACCTTCCGCGGGCCAGGTCGGGCGCGCCTTCCACGGGCGAGGTCGGGCGGGCAAGCCGCGTCGCCGCGTGCTCCGGCTCGTTCCAGGCTCAGCCTCGCAGGGGGATGTGGAGGGGGGGTCATGACCCCCCCTCCCCACCCCCTGCTCGACCTCGCGCTAACGCACGCAGTGCGCTTGGTTGACAGGCGCAGTGCGGACATTTTGTTTTTCCCATCAAAGGGGACGCGCGCAAAAACCCACCCGGACCCCACACACCCTAAGATAGACAGGGGGGCGACGGGGTATGACGGACTCGCCTACGCATGCGGCGCCGCGGCAAGCCGCGTCGCCGCCGCTCCGGCTCATTCCAGGCTCGGCCTCGTAGGGGGATGTGGAGGAGGGGTCACGACCCCCCTCCCCACCCCTTGCTTGGCCTCGCGCTAACGCACGCAGTGCGCTTGGTTGACAGGCGCAGTGCGGACATTCTGGTTTTCCCATCAAAGGGGACGCGCGCAAAAACCCACCTGGACCCCACACACCCAAAGATAGATAGGGGGCGACGGGGTATGACGGACTTGCCTACGCATGCGGCGCCGAGGCAAGCCACGTCGCCGCCTGCTCCGGCTCGTTCCAGGCTCAGCCTCGCAGGGGGATGTGGAGGGGCGGTCACGACCCCCCTCCCCACCCCCTGCTCGGCCTCGCGCTAACGCACGCAGTGCGTACAAGAACAATACAAAAAATATATGGACAGCTAAAAAATTGGGGGGGGGGCAACCCCCCCATGTACCTTAACGTACAAACAAATAAAAAACCAACTACAAAACGCAACTATATGCTAAAAGCAATGCGTATTTTGTTTTGGCAAAAAAAAAGCAGTTCGGTGTCATAAAGCAATGCAGCTTCGGCATGCACACACGTGCAGCACATTGCTTGAATGCCAAAAAAATGCAGTTATCTTATATTGGACAAAGAAGTTCGGCATCAAATGCGATACAGTTTATTGAACACATATCATACATATAAAGCGTGACAAAAATGCCAGTTCACATAGACCGTGGTCGTCAACAAAAAATAAAATTATACACTTATATATATTGTATTAGTTATTGATATAAAATACACATACATATACAAAATCATCCACATGCACTGCTGCATAAACGAACAAGAAGAAACACAACGACAAAAAAAAGTCTTTTTCATACATTGTCTACCTTAGTCAGCACACACAAACACAACATCAACACCTAGCTATTGTCCACGCACAGCCTTTTGCACCCCAGTAGAAAAACAGTGCCCCAAATGACTGTTACTGCGTCTGCGACTGCGTCTGCGATTGCGACAGGGAAGTGAGCCCGAGGTCCGCAATCAGTTCACGTAACTCAAGCGGCATGTCTTCATAACACAACATGTTCAAAGGATTGAACAGCAGCTGGAACATGTACTCCGCCTTCCAATCTTCAGCAGCAGGCTGAAAAAAAGAAAACAAATGCAAACAAGTGATTAAAAAAAGGTTGTCATAAAGAACACAAAAGTAAAAAGAAAACAGAGAAGCTGTTACGTCGGATTTCAAAATTTTCTCAACTAGACGTTGGCCGTCATACAACTGCGTCATCCTCAGAACATGGATTCCGCACTCATTTGCTCCCTGCGCTGGCACGACCAGGTAAGATGGCTTCTCTGCCAATTTAACCCAGTCAGGAAGGTTCCTCGATTTATACATTTTTTCACCATAAATCGCCTTCAGCAGCTGAGTCATCCTCCTCATCTGGAAAAAAAAAGAAGCACAAGGTAAGAATAACACACATCACGGATCAAAAAGTTGATATTCAAACGAACCCCAAAAAAAAGTTGTTCTCAAACATCTAAAACAATCCCTCTTTTAAGTGCATGTGTGAGAAAATGCAGTTCTGTCGCGCATATGTTGAAGTTCACTACATAAACAATTGCAGTTTATAAAAAAATACAGTGGGAGAAACACAAAGAAAGCTTTACGCTTGGCAAAGAAAAAATAACATACCACTTCAGTGCAATCTGCGTGGTAGTCAGTCCTGTGCCACCTTGTCGTGACATCAGGATGGCCAGTGTACTTCCTACTGTCATGGATATCAAGGGTCTGGCGATGCTGGTTCATCGTGTATAAGGAATAATGACCATCCTTGAATCGCGGCATCATAATCTGTTCGCATAAAAAAATGAAATCAAAAGTTCTTTCGACACGTACCACCAGGACCACTGTTCCAAAAATAACTATAAAAAGAAATGCAACAAACCAGGAAAAATAAATGACAAAAAACAATGAATTTACCAATTTTGCATCCAACAGCTTTGCGCCGTCGTTCACAAAAAATTTGAACTGCTTAACTGCATCTTCTAAAACAAACGAGCTATGCACAACTGGCAACACAGGATTTCCGTCATTATCTCTCGTCACAGAGGTTTCCATTTGAAGAACGTACTTCACACAAAAAAGAACAAAAAAAGGACATGAAAAAAAGAATAAACAATGCAAGCAGGCATGGACATGATAGAGCCCAGTGCAGTAGGAAAGAATGACAGCAAACGTTTACCATGATAAATAAAGGTGAAAGTAGCAAACGTTCAGCAGATTGATAAGTTAAACCCAATTCAGGGTCTTGCTTCTAGTACTTGATGACAAAATCCATGATATACAAATCCATTAAAGCTCCTTTGCCAAATGTATCATAGATATAGTCGATATTGTAAGTATCGACATCACCAAAAGGACCATGCACCATAAAGAACGCGTTCCTGCAGTAAACATACACAGATGGGATCAATAAAATTAGAATTAAAATCAAAACACACAAAAAGCATGAAAGGGCACATGCATCACATAAAAAACTTACTCGCGGTATTTGGTTACAAAATCTTTGCTGAGAACAAGATCCTTTATTTTAATCGCCTCATCCATATATCTGAACCTCGTAGGCTTCAATTTCTCTATAGAGCATCTCAACTTAAAAGCCCTCTCACCTTCCCTCTTGTTCGAAAATACTTCAACCTCATCCAAATGAGGACGATTAATTGCTGCACTCCTAGTCCTAGTTGCACGTGCACACGGTGTAACAAAATCATCATCATCAACATCATATACATCGATCGTGTGGAGAGCTAGGTCGAGAGACACTTCCACCATCAGGTCCAGACGCCACATTTCTGTTCAAACCAGAATTATCTGGAGAGATTTCAATGACACAATCCTCCATAACCACATCAGAACCCAAGGACTCAAACAGTGATGTACAACCTTCATGAAGCCCCCAATCAAAAGCTAAAAATGTGCAGAAAAAACATGGAAGCACTCAGTACAAAACACAAAAAGCAAAAAACATGTATAGAGAAAAAATAGAATGCAGCCCACTGTTGTATACAGCAATGCAGCCCGCACTTGTATACAGCAATGCAGCCCACATATAAATAACAATGCAGCCCACTTCTCTACAGCAATGCAGCCCGCACTTGTATACAGCAATGCAGCCCACATATAAAAGAACAATGCAGCCCACTTCTCTACAGCAATGCAGCCCGCACTTGTATATAGCAATGCAGCCCACATATAAATAACAATGCAGCCCACTTGCCCATAAAGAAGCGGAACCAAGCAGTAGTCAAAAATAAAATAAAGCGAGGATAAAGAAATTCAATAATACAACCTTTATCTGCAAAAATTAGAAGTGATGTTAAATCAAGGCAACACTTCCTCGATGTTAGCCAGCTATAGAGCATGGCCTTTCTGATGTAGCCAATGTGCTCCACCCCAAACTTAGCAACTCGAACACCATCCCATGTCTGCAAGAATTGAAACATATAGAATCCACAATCATGCGTGCAATAAAAAGAATAAAAAACATCAGTTTCACAAAAATTAAGTGAAAAAAAACTTGAACGGTATGACACAGAAGGGCTGTAAAGAACGCGCCTATTTGGCTGCAATGGGACAATGACATGTTTCAACACAAATCCATCAAGTGTGGGAGGATTTAGCGGCTCATCAAAACTCAAGCTACCTTCTTTCCATGCACGCTTGATATTTTTAATCATCCTCCTAAAAACCCTGACCGCATCAGGGCTGCCAGGTTTGTTGAGCGAGTCAAGAAATTCAAGCCGCCTTTCTTTCACATTTAACGCAACTACACAATAATGACCAACACCATCCCTCTTATCTGGCGGATCAAAAGTTGCAAAAAGGACCTGTTGGAAGCATGAATAAATAAATAAAATTATTATAACAAGAAAAAACAGAACGCTATAAAAACAAAACAGGCAAAATACACATAAAAACGTCTCTCACCATATCCTTTTTATCAACACGCTCCTCGGCTTTTGAAGAGAACATCATTTTAACACTCCTGCCTACAGTACCACCATTCCAAATATTTGTCTGCAAATCAAAACCAAAAATCAAATAAGCAAAACAAGTCATCGCACGAAATCAGAAAAGAAAATGAAAAAAATAAAACAAAAATTTCTGCATTCTTACACAAATATGGTACGGGACAACCATTGTCGGAGATCTCTTATACTTATCTACCAGCAAAGAAACCCCAAGATCTACAAGCCTTGTAGTGAGCATCCCTTTATCCCAAATGGATTGACCAACTTCGCCAATGCTAATATCACCCATCTCAGTTTTAAAAGCAATCATGTCCCTGAATTTTTCATGAAAAACTCAAAGATAAGATACTAAAAAAATAACAACAAATAAAAACGGGTAAATATAAAAATTAGATAATACATATGAACAAAACAATTTCTAAAAAACCATACTTCTTCTTCTTGTCCTTCCGAGCCCTTGTAACAGCGGCGTACAACTCATTGTATCTTTTCAGAAGAGCTGGATCAATGCTCGACGGTGTCACAACAGGGAGTTCATCATCTGTAATAAAAAAGATGAAGTTCACTTATACAAACAATGAAGTTTAAATATTAAGATAAGGGATTCTGCTAGCTATTTTTAAAATTATAGACAAAATATCAAAGTTTCACGTATCATTAAACATCTAATACAGATACCATAGTAATTAAACAACATGAATGAGAAAAACATCAAACTGCACCGTTAAAAAAAATCTCTTGCCTTCAGTGTCAGAGTCTTTAGGCTGCTGTTCTTCAGAACTAAGCAAAATATTTTCTTGCATAGGTTGCGACGAATCCACCACAACCTCACTGGACTTTCCTTCTGTAGCAACATCAGCATTCTCTCGATTTACAACAGTCTGGTCAACAGCAGCTTCCTTAGATACTTCAAATACATGAGGCTCCACTATCGATACTTCCGGAACATCATTGGACACCAGAGAGATAGGGAAAGCAACAACACTAGCAACAGGGGCAACATTCTCCGGTGGCTTTTCAATGCCAACATCAGAATCTTCATGCCGACTGGTGGGAACAGCATCATGGGATCCTTGACCTACAGAAGGATCTGCACACTCAATGGCAACCGATACAGAAGCATCAACACTGACACGGCCATCAACAGCACAACTGCCCTGATTCAGATCAACGTGGACTTCCATGTTTCGTTCTCCAACCTGTGGAAAGTTTAAAAAACACCCAGTAACACAAAAATAAGCATGGGGATAACCAACACAACAACACACAGCACACTTATGTCAAAAGACTGCTGGCAACATACACGGAATAACTACAGTCCACATATGCAAAACAACACCAACACATGTGTGTCAAACACAACTACAACTGCAACCCACATATACATAAAAAAACTGCAGTTCGCTTTGACAAACGCTGCAGTTCAGTTATGTTAAATACTGAAGCTCACGTACGTAAATAAGTATGGATCACGCATGCCAAAAAGAACTGCAGTTCACTTCTGTCAAACAGTGAAGATCACACATGTAAAACTATTGCAGCTAACGTACGCAAATGAAAATGCATATGGATGAAGATAACAACGTACATCAAGTTTATAACAGACAACAAAAAATTAGATTACAACCCACTAACAGAACAAGTAATACAACTATACCTTATCAGCTACAACATCCAGAGGGGACGCTGCATCACCCAAGACCTCATCCTTCCCAGAGCAATCGTAAGTCTCTTTGTGCACATCACGAGTAGCGACACCAGTCTACGGGCATAGAACAAACCAAAAACGAGAAATAAGATGGTACCGACCAAAAAAGAAAAAACTCCAACTATGCACAAGCAATACACACTTCACAACAGAGAAGTACACAAAAAAAATATGGGAACCAAACAAATGTAAGTTCAAGTAAAAAGGGAAGCATGGCAGAACAGACATGGCAGGAGTATTTATACCTGACGAACTCCATCGTCTCTAGTTCCATCGACACCAGAAGATTCCACTCCAGCCTATTTCAAAAAAAAAAACAAAAATAGTGAGGAGCAGTCAACATAATACACAAAAAAGAGGTCCAAAGCCACAAAAAACCTAGAACATACATTATCAGCGCCAACGCCAGCGTCCTGACGGATCATTTCATCCACAATATGCCCAGCATCCTTCTCATACCAACCGCATTTTTCTTCTTGTGAATGTCTCAATTGAGCATACGAAGAATGAACATTTTTCACTGCAATCTTCAGGCTTTCAATCACACCACAATCAAAATTGTGAGCAGCAACAATATCTTCATCTCATGGGCCATGGCCAATAGGGAAAAAACCAGCAACTGTCCTCAACCTGTCACCAGAGGTTGGCAAATCTTCAGCCAGCTTCAAAACCTTCAGAAGAAGCTCATCAATCTCCTCATGCTTTTTGCCGCCAACAAATGTCTGTTTATAAGAGCTTGTATTATCAAACATCTGTTGAGGCATGAAACCACGAGTATGCGGCACCTTATCATCACAGGCAGGAAGCTGACTACAGATAGGCTCATAAAACCAATCATGAATGCTAGGCCCCGCATCAGAGCTGTCGTGTACAACTGCAATAGGACGGTTGTACACAATATCACCTGACGCCTTCCACTGCAAAAAAAGACAACACGCAAAGAGAAGTACACATGTGAGTACTAGAAGAGTTCACATTTATAATGACTGCACATTTTTTTTAAAATCTGATATTAAAAAATCAGCTGCACTAACCGGCAGCTTCCCAAATTTGTAACTTTCCAAGTAAATCTTTCCCTTCACAAGCACATCCTCATTGTACAACTTCATCAGGTCCTTGGTCATCAGGTATGACGCACGTGGCGTCAACGTGTGCATGACTGAAAATTTGCGAAGCTTCAAGCAGTCAATATACATAATCAGGGGGACAATGGCACAACCCTCTGCACAATTCTTCTTGCTGCCTTCTGATTGCCACCTAACCACAGCTGCCTGCAACTCATCAACAACAAGCTGACAAAAGTCCATCTGAGCCATAGCCGCATAATCCATGTTCTCTACCATTGCAACAACTCTACCCAAACGAACTATAGGCCCCGGGCACAGCAAATTCTGGTAAAGTATCAGGAAGAACACCTTCACAGCAAGGTCAACACTCACATAATCATCTTCCTCCACCAACACCTTCAACTTCTCAAGCAAGTCCTTGACACCTATACTTTTTGAACGGTCAAAGCCAAGCTCATCCTTGAGGGCAGTCAACGATTCATCATGACCGCTGGAAGCAGGCATGGGTGCAGTGTGACGTCCCATAGGTAAATCAAAAATGTGATGAACTGCATCATGATTGATTCAAAGAAACCTGCCATTCTCAAAGTCCATTAACATAGTGGCAGGGTCAATCACTCCCATCAAATAGCACATAAGAATGCGCGACACATTTTTCTTTACTGTCAGATCAAAGACAACACCAAATCCAGCATCCCTAACACGGCTGCAATGCGCCTCTTTCAACAAAGAAGCAGCCTTGCAAACAGTGGGAAGCGACAAACGCACGGTCTTGTTAAATCGAGAATCATCTCCCTCACCATCATCTTCAGTTGCATTGCTCTTACTAGACTTCTTCCTCTGTGTAAAGGGAAATGCAGTCCACATTAGAAGATTAGGCATAAAAAAGAGACATAGAAAATACAGAAAGAATAACAAATGAAGGAAACAAATGCAGTGCACTTCAACAAACCTTTGGAGCAGCATCCACCTCCTCGCCAGAATCACCACCAACATCTTCGTCGACATCATCATGGGCACGCTTGGGTACACTCTTAGATGAACCACAGTCTTTGCGTCTAGAAGGATGAACACCCTTCACATAATCAGCAAGCACAAAGTCGTCGTCATCAGAATTGGGACCTTCAGTGACATGTAGTCGTTTGCGCTGAGGTTCATCACTTCCACCAACTTCAGCGGTTCTCTTGCCAAGATTCTTCTTCATTCCAGCAACACGTGGACTCCGCCGAGGTGTACCACCTTCCTTAGCAACAGTACTCAACCTCTTCTTCACATTGCCAAATTTACCACCCTTGGCACCATCTACAGTTCTCCTCTTCTTCTCCTTTTCAGCAAACTCTTTTGACTCAATTTCAAACCTCAACTTCTTCTTGCTTTGCTTCAACTCATATTGACGAAGCTGTTTCGGGACCATCCAATCCTGTGTAACTTCCTGTGTACCATCAACAGACTGCGACTGTGTTTCAGACAAGACAGGACGTCTCTGATCAAAGCTCACACCAACATTACCCTCTGCAAAATAATGGTCAATCAATTGAGTAACCTCCTCAAACCCAGGCACCCCAGCATGGAAAACAGGAACTGCGTCAAAATAAAGTTTGTCTATGCTCGTTAAAAATTGCACAAAAAGAACAAATGCAGTACAGTTAGACATATAAATGTAGTGCTCAACCATAAACTCAAAATAAAAAATAATGCATTGTACAAAAAACTTGAATAAAAGAACAATGCAGTTCACAAGTACATACACTGGAGTTCACATACAAAAATAAAATGCAGTGCTGCATATACTAAATTCACGGATATTCGCAACAAAAATGTCGAACTAGATAAAACAAAGCATACACAAAAATAAACAAATTAATCACATACCAGAAGAAGGGGCCACACTTATAGGAGAAGATTCAATCGGCGAATTCACTTGATGTCCTCCCTCGACACCATGATCCTTACCACCAGGACAAGGAGAGACAATTGGTGTATCATTATGAGCACTGCAATCACCTGCTAGATTCAAAAAAAAAGAAATTACAAAAACATCACATGAAAAAATAATGCAAACGAACGCTGACAACTAACAGAGCATAACCCAATATGCAGGATGCATTAGGAAACTAGATAAACACCAAACGAAATAAACAAAGCCTAACGAATAAGCACTCCACATACCTTGAACTCCTTCTCCTGGCCTGCTCGGCGAAGACATAGCGTTTCCCTGCAACACAAAGGACGAAGTGACAGACATAAGCAACAAAATCGGTGAAAATCTCATGAAACCCTAGATCCGCATTGCTACACACAACTATCGACTTCAAAACGAGATAAAATCGACTGCCTATGAAAAATTACACAAGCAAAAAGAGCTACAACAACTACAAGAATCACAAAAACAAGGCGAGGGGACAATCAACACCGAGCCAAGCGGAACATACCGAAGAAAAGTGTGCGGCGACAGCGGCGGGAAGGGCGAAGGGGGGGCAGCTACGGGAACAGACAGGAAAGGGCTGCGGGAGCGCAGCGGCAAGGGCTCACGGAGCGGACAGCGACGCCGAATGCAGGAATAAGGACCTCTTGAGGGCGGCGGTTCTCCGGGCAACGGCGGTTGCTGCGCGCGACGGCGGTTTTGCCCGAGGGAGAGATGCCTCGGGAGAAACTGCAAGAGAGGAGAGGGGATTGTTCTCGGTCTCTTTCTCTGACAGCAGAGCGGTGGAATAGCCTGGAAACGATACGTAGGAGGCCCGCGTGTCGCAAAAAGGGTCACAAATAACGGGCCGGCCCAAAAATAGCCCGGACAAAATAAGCCAGTCTACATCAAAACGCACATATTACTAAAAAACAACAAAAAAACATGATGCAGTTCTCTGTGAAGAATCATGAAGTTCAAATGGTAAAACAACAAATAAAATACATACAGTTCGTAAAAAAAGTTAAAATCAAAAACAAAACGCATGTTAAGAAAACACATCCGGAAAAAAGTCTACCTTCAATTAAGTGCCACACAAAAAAATGTGCCCCCCCTCCGCTCTCCCCTTAAACCTCCTGTATAGTGAAGTAAGCACAGGCAAAAAAACAAATGCAGTACGCACTGCTGGAAAAATGCAGTGCATTTCTATACGGGATGTAGTAAGCCATTATGCATTTCTTTTTCGGGATGAAGAAAAACGCGAACGCGGAAAAAGTAAACGCAGTGCGCAAGTACACGAACATGCAGTGCAGTATCATAAACAATGCAGTACAGTCATAATTTGCTAAGCAGTGTAGTCCCGTACATTCGAAAAAAAAATATTACAAAAAAAGTAAAAACACGGGAACAAAAATGAGAACTGTACATGCAGTAAGGAATGAAGTTCACATCTAGTACATAACCATGATCAATGCAGTGCACCGATGATTTACCAAAAATCAGTGCACTCCACGACATTAAAAAGCATACAAAGAATAAAAACTGATCACCCAAATGATACCAGCCCCAGCCACACAAAATTTGACAACGTACATGCGTCTCTGAACTACTTGAACACAGGCCCAACAAAACCGACTAAGAAAAAACAATAAGTTCAAAAAAAAAGTGGGGGGGGCCCTCACCCCCCTCCCTCCCATTTCCCTACCCATCCCGTGCAAGGGACTGCAATAAGTACCGGCAAAAACAAGATGCAGTATGGTGCGGTAGAAGTATGCAGTGCATTCCATTGCGCAATGCAGACCGCCGAAGCATATAGCAAAGACATGCAAAAAACGATGAAGTACACACATGTATACAATGTTGCAGTTCTGATTTGTACACAACGCAGTGCGTAAGTGTAATCAGTGCAGTTATGTTGTCACGCAGTATACATCTATAAAACATGACAAAATGCCCATTCGCATAGAATAAGGCGGTGGTTAAAAAATGTCCTGATCAAAAATAAAACAAACCCACCTTAAAAAAAACCCCACGTCTGCATACATCCAACCGATCGGAGCAGTTCCATCGCCACAAGCCCACGATCACAGATGCAAAAACCAACCCACGATCCGCACAACCGCATCATCAGCGCGATCGTGTAGTTCATCCGACGAGGCCATCCCACCCTGCGCCCTCCCCTTAAATTCAGACCCCTGCCAAAGGCCTTCTCATCCATAAACAACACAAGTATCCATTGCGCTCCCACCAAAAGCACCAAGCCCTGCCACCGGCGATGACGTTCACCGATGAGTACAAGGGCGACAACGCCGTGGAGGCGCACGTCAACACCAAGTTGCACGTCATCCACACCAACGACATGAAGCAGATGGCGATCACCCTCGCGCAGTACGAGCGCCACCTCAGCCTCCAGCGCCACAAGATCGTCGGCATTGATCTCGAGTACGACAACAACCCTGAAGCAACGCAGAAACCCGCACTCTGCCAGCTCTCCATCGGCAAGAATCACCCGGTGCTGCTCTTCCAAATGAGCGACAGTGAAAGGTGTACCATCTTCGACAACTTCCTCGCCGACCCCAGGTACACCTTTGCAGGCTTCTCCATCGACGGCGATAAAACTAGGCTGGTGCGCGTCAAACTGGAGGTCGCAAACTTCGTCGACATCTAGAAGGAGTGGAGGGTACCTGAGGCAACCAAGCCGTTGGACTCCCTCGGAGACGTCTCCGGTGTGCTCATCGACGACTACTACAACAACATGTAGAAGAAGATCACCGACGACGAGCACCAGCGTTGGGCCATCCTGCCTCTGTCCAGGAGGCACATCGAGTACGCGGCAAAGGACGCCTACGCAGCGTACGAGATATGGAACCGCATCACCCTCACCCAAGACGGCCTTCGCCGTGCAAAGCTGGAGAAGGAGGAGCCCCCCAAGAAGCGCGCCAGGAGCAACTGGGGATGGGGAGAGCCTGACTGGTGAAGAAGAAGATGGTGCTGGCCAGGAGCCAACAATGCCAGCGTTCTTTTAGAATTATCATCAAATTTGCTTTCTGTTGTTTGCTTATGTATCGTTAGTTTGCTTGTGTGCTGAACCTAGTTTGCTTGCCATGCACAATCGATTTGTAATGATGAACTCTGATTATGTTAGTTTGCTTTCTGTTCAACTTAGCTTGCTGGTGATGAAATTGTCGTACAGAATATCTGTGATAATTTGTTTTCTGTTGTCTGCTAATGTATCATTAGATTCGAGCAGTGCAGAAAACGAAAAAAGAGTTGCAGTGTGCAAACAGGACGCATGCAGTGCAAGTTGTGTACGAATGCAGTACAGAATCTGTCCAATGAAGTCTTAACATACCCAACAAAGCGGTGCATGAACCTAAATTTGAAAAAAATAATACATAAGAGCAAAACCAGAAAATGAAAAACGCAAACACGTAAATAATCAATGAAGTACAGAAATATATGAACGTGCAGTACAGAACCATAATCAACGCATTACGCATATGATTTACTAAGCAGTGCACTCCCATACATTGGGAAAAAGATTACATAATAGCAAAAAGATGGAAACAAAAAAGTGGCAACTGTATATGCAGTACGTAATGCGTACACATGCAGTACAGAACCCTGATCAATGAAGTGCAAGCTCCCGACATTGAAAAAAACACCTAAGAAAGAAAAATAAAAAGAAAAAAATGACCACCCAGGAGGCACCGGCCCCAGCCAGTCTCGTAATAGGTCTGCGCCCACAGAAGGCGAGTCGTTCTGAGTCACAGTGCATGGGGCCGGCCACACATGGGCCCACAGGTCAGAGAGCATACAGCTGCGAGCGCCGTGTTTAAGTGCCCAAATAAGTAACAAGAGGAATTTGACACAGATGCCTCGCCACCGCTTATAAACATGTCGGCCGCGCCTTCCGCGGGCGAGGTGGGACTAAACATTAGACCGCACACAACGCACCAGGAACCAGCCGTGTGCTCACAGGCTGACCTGGGCCCAATTGCGTCTTCACTACCAGAACACAGGGCCATCAAAAAAAAGAGAGGCCACTAAAAAAAATGCTACATACCATACACAAACACAGGCCCAACCACGCGTTCGTAGTTCGCCGTGATATGACAATGCAGTTCGCTATTTTCAAGTAAGCAGTCATGTTGCTTCTTAAATGCATTCGTGTTCACTGAATCACACCCAATCCACCACCTAACGCCAACCACACCATTTATTACTTCCATTGCTCGATTGGTTGCATAAAAACTTATCCATTCGTGCTACAGACTAACACAACTCCTCCCCCCGTTCCTCATTTTCCTAAAAACGTAGATCTAGGGTTCATCCCATCCACAACTCTTCTCTGGAATTCCACTGAACCCGCCATGGACTGTAAGTGCGGGTGCTTGGCAAGGATGGCTCCGGTAGCGGACACATGCGTCTACGCAGAAGGCCTACAGCTCACCAACACCGAGTGGCGCAGAATGCTCGGCTGCCTGATGATACCCAACAGGGGGTTTCATGCGCCATTTCTTCATCGCCTCACAACCGCAGATCTACAGGAAAGTTGGGTATGTTTTTCCACTCACAATTTTTGCACATAATCTAGACTGCAAATACACATCTGAATATATAGTTCAATCCATTTGTTCAGTAATATCAACAAAAATACAAAACAGAATTTGTATTCTTGTTCAGATCTGTTAGCTATTAAGACTAGATGCTTCCACCTATCTTTCTTCAGTACCACACCATGTATCGACATATGTACAAAAAACAGGGTCAGTAGATAAGTTGCAGTTATCTTAACATGCTGGAGAAGTACACTGTACTGACATTGCAGTGCACACATGTTGCAGTATAATATATATCCCAGTAAAACTAGGAGTCAATTGTGTATATAAGTTTGTTCATACATTGCAACTACTTTACAAAATACAATCATATGTATGTAACTATTTAAGTAAACATAAACAAATCATACTAAGTATAAAACAAAAACATTTGCTGTTTACTTACAAATTCTTTTTCCACCCATTACAATATGCAGAAACTGCCATCCATAATAAAATTTCATGCTCCGAGTTCAGGGAAGCTTACTTTGGAGACAGAACACAAGAATGGCTATGGAGACATGGAAGCTGACCACCACATCGACTCTGAAGACTGCATCAACATAACTACTGGTTGGAAAGATTTTGTCTCCCAGAATGGCTTTGAAGCCGGAGAAGTGGCCATGGTCTTTTTCTACAAAGAAGAAGACTCCATCAAGTTTACAATATTTGCACTCCACGCTGTCTAATATGAAGCAACCAATATTTCTAATGCTTTGCTTATGCTATATGCTTTTAAAATTATGTCCAACAGACAATTTGAACGATGCCTATTTAAAGTATGCAACCTCAACTACGTCATTTTATCATCCTTTTTAGACAAAGTTGCTGTTGGCAGTAATGCAGTTCTCTCGAACACATAGTGTGGTACTAATAATAACAAAAAGCAGCCATCTGAAACAGTAACAAGGAAATTCAAATGGTAGAAACTTTGCACTTAACATACGATGTTCAAAAACAATTATCATAGTATGCGGTTCAAAAAAATATTATAATAACTATTCAGCTAACACAAGCGTATCATGGACCATCCATTCTAATAGCAGAATAGAAAATTAACAACACTGCTAATGCAGTACAAAAATGCATATTATGCAGTCATCTAGAACACAGAATGTAGTTTAAGAAAAGGAGAAATCTCATAAACAGCCATAACCACTGTAATACAGCTACAACGAAGTACGCTACCAAAGAAAATGCAGTGCACTACAACGTATGCCGCGACTACAACAAATAAAATTAAAGCACTGAAACTACAGACAATGTGATAGACTGATAGAGGTGTCAATTTCACTCGCACTTCCATAACTCGCCTAAAAATTGTACAGCCACTAAACTATCAAAAAATACACCCGCAAAAATTTACATGGAAGACATGGCAACTTGACGAACAACATCACCTTTCATTTAAAAACCGCGATTCAAAAAATGACAATTATACCCGCAATACAATGAATTCAAACCTACAGCAACAGTAATTACAATATTCAAACACGTGTGGACGGGCAAAAATCAAAAAAATCAACAAGAACAGAGGAGCGGACGAAGCTCACCCGCCCGCACAACCAAAATAGCAAGAAATTGAAAACTAACTCCTAAAAATTAACAAATTATGGAGTGAACGGACCGATTAAAACAAACGCAATCAAACAATTCCTACTAAATAACAACATCCGAGCACAAAAAAATCGCATCTGATGCGAACACGAACGAACAGAGAAAGCTCGTCCGCCAAATCCCTCGATTTGTAAGCACTCTAGTATATTTTCCTGTAAATTAGAAAGAATAAAGCTAAAATGAGATGCAGACACAAACTGAATCATCCCGCGACACCCGATTCCACATAGAACACGCGGGCGGAACACCGGAAAATGAAGCAGTTCTCCCGTGAAGCATTGCAGTGACCAACGTAAAGAAGATGCAGTGCACTTGCATTCAGCGTGCAGTGCGGAAGTGGTGTGCAGAATAGTTATTCTGCTAATATTAGCAGAATAGACCGTCTATATATATATTATATATATATGGATCTTTCTCCAACACACAGTGCTTGCCAAAAAGAAAAAGTGTAAAAAGGAAAGGTGAAGATCACCATGACTCTTGGATAAGGGTAGAAGGTAAAAGTAAAACTTAGGCCCTTCGCAGAGGGAAGTAGAGGTTTTCATGCACTTTTATGATTGGATGCACAAAATCTCTATGCAAAAGAACATCACTTCATATTGCCGCTTGTGATAAAGAACTTTATTATGCAACCCGACACTTTTATTTCTTCCATATCACAAGTGCGTATAAAGCTTATTTTTTCCACACTAAAATATCATACATATTTAGATAGAAATATTTATTTCTTGCACCGATGACAACTGACTTGAAGGATCTTACTCAATCCATAGGTAGGTACGGTGGACTCTCATTGCAAAACTGGTTTAAGGGATGTTCGGAAGAACAAGTAGTATCTCTACATGGTGCAAAAGATTTGTCTAGCATAAGGGAGAAAGCAAACTCAACATGTTGGAGGATCCATGATAATATAATTTCTGTTCAGATATAAGAAGACATAGCTCATTATGTTGTCTTCCTTGTCCAACATCAACTTTTTAGCATGTAATATTTTAATGAGTGCTCACAATTACAAAATATGTCCAAGATAGTATATTTATATATGAAACCTCTCTTTCTTTATTACTTCCTATTAATTGCAACAGTGACGAAAACAATGTTTGTCAACTCTCAACAACCTTTATTCATCATACTCTTTATATGTGAAGTCATCACTCTTCATAAGATCATTATATGATTTTTCTATTTCCCCTTTATTTTTATTTTTTTCTTTTCCCTCAAGATCCAAGCAAGAAAGCAAAGCCCTCAACTCAAAACTACTCTTTATTATATAACTCACAGACTCGATTACATAGATAGATGAAAGTGCAACTATCCCTAGGTGGTTTTGGTAATTCATAACAACATATAGCTCATTGAGCTAATACTATTCCAAGATGATTATTTCAGGAAAGCTCAATGATTGGCATGGCATGGATGTGAAAGTGGAACCCTCAAAATGCTAAGGACAAAGGATTGGCTCAAGCTCGAAAGCTCAAGACTCTTCATTTTATATTTTAGTGATCCAAGATCACATTAAGTCTTTAGGAAAAGCCAATACTATCAAGGAGGGATGAGGTGTTGCTTAATGAGCCTCTTGCTTTATGTGCTTAGTGATATGCTCCAAAACCCTCAACTACTTTCCCATATCCACATATGACCTAAACCCTAAGCCAAACTCGGTCCTACCGATTCTTCCTATCCGGTGCCACCGAGTTTCACTTGTCATTAGCCACTGCCAAACCCTAGCAATTCGGTCCTACCGATAGGGATCTCGGTCTCACCGAGATAGGGTTGCAAACTCTCTGTTTCCCTTTCGTAACTTTTTGGTCCCACCGAAAGAGCGAATCGGTCCCACCGAGATTGCAATGTAAACTCAGTGTTTCCCCTTTGTAACTTTTCGGTCTCACCGAGTTCCACTTGGTCTCACCGAAAGAGCAAATCGGTCCCACCGAGTTTGCCTGACCAACTCTCTGGTTAGCTAATTACCAAATTCGGTCTCACTGAGTTTGTTTAATCGGTCTCACCGAGATTACGTTATGCCCAAACCCTAACCACATCGGTCCTACCGAGTTGCATGTCAGTCCCACCGAAAATCACTAATAGTCACTAGGTTTACATTTTCGGTCCGACCGAGCTTATTGATTTGGTCCCACCGAGATTGGAAAACTGTGTAACGGTTGGATTTTGTGTGGAGGCTATATGTACCCCTCCACCTTATTCTCATTCGATGAGAGAGCCATCAGAACACACACACCATTCCAACTCATATGTTCTGAGAGAGAACCACCTACTCATGTGTTGAGACCAAGACATTCCATTCCTACCATATGAATCTTGAACTCTAGCATTCCCAAGTTGCTTTCCACTCAAACCCTCTTTCCACCAAATCCAAATCCTATGAGAGAGAGTTGAGTGTTGGGGAGACTATCATTTGAAGCACAAGAGCAAGGAGTTCATTACCTACACACCATTTGTTACTTCTTGGAGAGTGGTGTCTCCTAGATTGGCTAGGTGTCACTTGGGAACCTCCGACAAGATTGTGGAGTTGAACCAAGGAGTTTGTAAGGGCAAGGAGATTGCCTACTTCGTGAAGATCTACCGCTAGTGAGGCAAGTCCTGTGTGGGCGATGGCCATGGTGGGATAGGCAAGGTTGCTTCTTCGTGGACCCTTTGTGGGTGGTTGCTTCTTCGTGGACCCTTCGTGGGTGGAGCCCTGTGTGGACTCGCGCAAACGTTACCCTTGGGTGGAGCCCTGTGTGGACTCGCGCAACCGTTACCCTTCGTGGGTTGAAGTCTCCATCAACGTGGATGTAGGATAGCACCACCTATCCGAACCACGGGAAAAACATCCGTGTCTCCAATAGCGTTTGAATTCTCCAAACCCTTCCCTTTACATTCTTGCAAGTTGCATGCTTTACTTTCCGCTTCCTATATACTCTTTGCATGCTTGCTTGAATTATGTGATGATTGCTTGACTTGTCCTAAATTAGCTAAAATCTGCCAAGAACTAAAATTGGGAAAAGGTTATGTTTTTATTTGGTCAAGTAGTCTAATCACCCCCCCTCTAGACATACTTTCGATCCTACAAGTGGTATCAGAGCTTTGGTCTCCATTTGCTTGATCTCCATAGCTTTTGGTGGTCATAGCCTTGGTTTCACAACCTAGGAGAGTATGGCGTCTAGGGAGGGAAATTATCACCGTAGAGGTCCTTACTTTGATGGTACTAATTTTGCTAGTTGGAAGCATAAAATGAAAATGAATATTCTTGGACATAACCCTGCCGTTTGGGCTATTGTGTGTGTTGGTTTGCAAGGTGACTTCTTTGATGGGAGAGAACCGAACCGTGAAGCTACCGCGGATGAGTTGAAGATGTTGCAATACAATGCTCAAGCTTGTGATATTCTCTTCAACGGATTGTGCCCCGAAGAATTCAACAAAATCATCCGTCTTGAGAATGCAAAGGAAATTTGGGACACTTTGATTGATATGCACGAAGGTACCGACTCCGTCAAGGAATCCAAGTTGGATGTGCTTCAAAGCCAACTTGACAAGTTCAAGATGAAGGATGGTGAAGGTGTCGCCGAAATGTACTCTAGGCTTGCTCTCATCACAAATGAGATTGCTGGCTTAGGAAGTGAAGAGATGACCGATAAATTCATCATCAAGAAGATTCTAAGAGCCTTGGATGGAAAATATGATACCGTGTGCACATTGATCCAAATGATGCCCAATTACAAAGATCTCAAGCCAACGGAGGTGATTGGAAGAATTGTTGCTCATGAGATGTCACTTAAGGATAAAGAGGAACTTCACAACAAATCAAGTGGTGCCTATAAAGCCTCATGTGAAGCCCCTACATCATCAAGTGAGAAACAAGACTTCAATGAAGAATTGAGCTTAATGGTGAAGAACTTCAACAAGTTCTACAAGAGTAGAAGCAAAGATAGAAGCTCCAAGTCAAGGTCCTACAATGACAAAAGATCTTCTAGTCGAGAGCGAAACTGTTACAATTGTGGAAGACCCGGACACTATTCCAATGAGTGTACGGCTCCCTACAAGAGAAGAGAAGATTCTCCAAAAAGAAGAAGCAAAGGATCACCACCAAGAGAGAGAAGGAGTAGAGATGATCGTTATGAACGAAGATACTCACGGAGAAGCAAGGATTCGTAAAGGAAGGAAAAATCATAAGGAGCTACACAAGAAGAAGACATCAAGCTCATGTTGGTGAATGGGTATCCGGCTCTGACTCCGACAGCCACTCCGAGAGAAGTTATCACTCCGACTCCAAAGATACTCAAGATGAAGGTGTTGCCGGTCTAGCACTCGTGTCAACCAACTCCTACGACATATTTGACTCACCAAATGAAGGAATTGGAAGATGCTTCATGGCCAAAGGTCCTAAGGTAACACACCCCGAGTATGTTGATTTCAATAGTGATGAAGATGACTTGTTAGGTGATGATTTGCTTCGTGACAACTCTAGTGATGAATACTATGATGAAATGTCATTTAAACATGCTAATCAAGATAAAACGAATGACAATGATAAGGAGAAGATTGAGGCCCTAACTAAAGAACTAGACACTCTTAAGTTAGCTCATGAAACCATCTTCGAAGATCATCGAGAACTTTTAAGAGCTCATGAGAAATTACGCTTTGAGAAGCTCAATCTTGAGCAAGAGCATGAGTTCTTAAAAGCAATCAATGATGATCTCCGCAAGAAAAGTTCTTCTTACATTGCCAAGCGTTTACTCTTATCTACTTACATGCCTCAAGTCAAGTCTAGTAACAAGAAAGATTCTTCCTCTAGAAGTAACAATGATCATGTTAAATCCAATATTGTTGCTTCTAGTAGTTCTCTTGATTCCACTAATGATTCTCTTAGCCAAGTTACACTTGAGCAAGAAAATAGCTTATTGAAGGGAATTATAGAGAAAGGAGTGTACAAAAGCCTTGCCGGGAGTAAGCAATTCGAGGAAATTGTGCGCAAGCAAGGAATGCACCGGAAGAATCAAGGTGTTGGTTTTGAACGAAAGTTCAATGCCAATGGAGTTGAGTGGGAAGAAGATCAATACCCCAAGACAAAGTTTGTCCCTCAACAAGGGAAGTATACTTATTTCAAGGGGACACAAGCTCAAGATGATCTTCCACCACAAGACTACGAGCAAAAAGGCAAGGACAAGCTTCAAGAGGAAATTGATGCATTTGAAGAAGCTCCTAAGACCTTAGTCAAGTGGATTCCCAAGACTACTTCAAGTTCCACTTCATCAAGTACGACTACAACTCCAAGGATTCCCATCAAGATGATGTGGATCCAAAAGAAGAAGAACTAGAGAGTTCTTGAGGGTGACTCCGCCAACATACTTCACTTTTATCATTTTGGCAAGAACAAGTGCAATCAACTTCCACATCTTGCACTAGTTCAAGGAGTCACAAACCCTCTTGTTGGTAAGACAAGGGACAAGGTGACCTAAAAGTTTTCATGGACATCATCTTTTGTGTGCATCACTCTATGTCTATGGATATCCTTGCTTGTTCCTTGTGGGACTAACCCATGTAGGTATTGAAAGTGCAATTCACTCAAATGGATAACTCCAAGAGATCTACATCAACATTGAGCATCCACATCTTCAATATCTACATGAAGTCATCGACAAAACCCAAGGTTAGTTCATCCCTCTTAGGGGGGATATCACATCTAGGGGGAGCTTTACTCTAAGACTTGAGCTAAAGCAACTCTAAAGATGTGAACAAAACAATGCTTTATGTAAAAGTGGTAACCCCACTTGAGCTTAAACGATGAGTATGACCTATGATCAAGTGCTCTCACTTGACTCCTAAGTCAATATACTCATATATAGATGACCTAGTCATCGCAAATTGCTTGATAGATGCTAGAATTGGTTGTGCATGCCTTGTCACATATTTCATTTGCCATCTTATTGTGTGAGCATGCTAGTTGCACATTTTACTCATTCGAGGACATCCACTTGGTGTTTTGATTGTTTGGTTTTATCTTCTTTTGCCAAGTGGATGGACAAGAATGCCTAAGAACCTCCTCTAGCTATCTATGCTCTTCTCATCTCAAACTCTATTCATGCTTCATCACAAAATTTGATCAAGTCAGATTCGAACCACTCTGTGTGAGGAGCACTCGGAGTCCCCGATTCGTCATAGACTTAAACTTCCAAAACCTCTTTATGATCGTCAGTCTGACCGATACTCCACTTTCGGTCCTACCGAGATCATTAAGTTGATCTAGGTTTCGATCTCGGTGCAACTGATTTGAACCTTTCGGTCACACCGAGTTTCAGTAACTGCACACAGTTATGAATCTCGGTGCCACCGAGTTGTTCCACTCGGTCACGCCGACAGGGTCGGGCTATATATAGTCACGGGCAAAATTTGGAAATTTCTCCGAACCCCTTCACCCGCGCGATAGCCTGCTCTGCCCTTGTGGTCTCTGGATCGTCTTCTCACCGCCAGCAGCCTCCAGTCGCTGGTCTCCGTCGCCGACAATGGGAATTCTGCCCCGCCGTTGCCGCCGTAGCAAGTCTCTGCCGAACTAGGGTATGGACTTGATCACAGTGCTATTCCTCGTCCAATTCCTAGCACATTGTGTTCTTCATGATTCTTGCCACGATTGAAACACTCCTATCCAGTCAAAACGCCCGTAGATTAGGTTTGATTCGAAAATTTTAGGGTTAGGTTTCCGCCAAAACCATCTCGGACCCACCGAGTTGAAAAACTCGGTCCCACCGATTTGGCTCTTTCCATTGCACAAGTGAGACTCGGTCTGACCGAGAATTACTTATCGGTGTGACCGATTTTTGAACTCAGTGAAACCCTAGCAGTCTCGGTGCCACCGAACTATGACTCGGTCCTACCGAGTTCACTAGTTTAGGTTCCAAAACTGCTTCGGTATCACCGAGTTTGAAAATCGGTAGATCCGAGATGATTTCAGTGGGAAACTAAAACTAAGTTTTTGGATCATTCTTTTGCAAAAATACTCTGCATTTTGTGATGCTCATCTTTTCTATCTCATCTATAATCTATTCACAGGGGTCAGCAATCAGTTTGCAGCATGTCTGATCAAAGTGATAGCCAAAATATGTCAGAGCAGCAAGTGGTGATGAGTGAGGGCACTAGTCTCTCCAGTTCATCTGATGAAGGCAGCAAGAGCACTCCTAGCAATTTGCCAAAGGCTGCCACGAGACAAAGGAAGAAGAGGACTTCAGATTCCGAAGATGAGGACTATGTGGCAGAGGAAGAGGCCACTTCCAAGAGAATTGAGCCAGCTCAAGGCACTAAGCCAGGTCTGAAAATCAAAAGGCCAGCAGGCAGGCAGCCCATGTCAAAGGCAAGAGCCTCAACTGAGAAGCCCACTCCCCAAGAGCCAGTTGCAGCTAAGGGCAAGAAAAGAAAGGAGAGGGTGAAGAAGACTGTGGCTAGAGTGCTTGGAAAAGCTTCCATCATGGAAGAAGAAGAGGAAGAAGAGGTAGCTGCACCAGCACCCAAGGCACCCAAGCTGATGGGTGATGCCATAAGGTCAGGGGCTACTGCATCTAAGCCCAAAGCTGCCTCCAAGCCAAAACCTAAGAGAAATACAAGGAGCATTGCTGCAGCTGAGAAGAACAAGGCCCCAGTGCCTGAGACGGTTGCTGAGGATGAGGAGGAGAATGTCCTGAGAAAGCTAAAGCCCAAGATCCCAGACCACAACGATGCTCATCCTGTGGCTGAGGATATGAAGCTAAGGAGAGATTCAGGGCTGAGGAAATGGAGAGAAGTAGACCCGTATGCTTCAAGGAGAAGGACTACCGTGGACTACAGGTTTCACACCAAGGAGCAGCAGGATTTCTATGAGACTGTTTTGCTAGATAAGAAGCCAATTGTCTGTGACATGAGATGGGTTGACTGGACCTACATGAGGGAGAAGGAGGAACACTACCCAGGAGTATATGACAGCTTTCATGCTTGTGGAGTAGCTGACTTTGTTGGGCAGAAGCTCACAAAGTGGAATGAGGAGCTTATCATGCAGTTCTACTCCACAGCTCACTTTTATCCAGATGGGAGGATCACATGGATGTCTGAGGGTACAAGGTCCCAATCTACAGTGGCTGAGTGGGCACAGATCATAAATGCCCCAGAGGAGCAAGATGATGACTTGGATATCTATGCCAAGAAGAAGATGGACCATAACTCCATGTCCAATATGTACAAGGAAATTCCCAATGAAGCTCTTGACACCTTCAAGTTTGGCTTAGTACATTACCTTCTGTCAGGGCTCCCGACGATCAATTGGATACTAAGGCACACCTTACTGCCCAAGTCTGGAGATCACAAGATGATCAACTTGCTACACGTGTTTGATGTGCCACAGAAGTTTAAGGTGATGAGCCTCATAGTGGAAACTATCAAGAGGACTGCAGCAGATCAGAAGAGGAGCTGCGGATATGCCCCTCAGATTCAGGAGCTCATCAACTCCAAGATGGGCACGGGCATATATCTATTGGACAAGGAATACCTGCCCATCCGTCCAGATTTCGAGGACAATCAAGTTGTCATGACTGAGAACGAGCCATCATCTGCCCAAGCATTTGCAAAGAAGGAGAAGGCGAGGAAGGAGAAAGCTGCCAAGATGCCTACCCAAGAGGAGGCATCTCAATACTTCTTGAAGACCAAACAAGAGCAGCTTGGTTACTTGATTGCATCCACGCCGAGGATTAAGCAAAGTCTGGCCACCCTCACTCAGAATCAGCAGAGCCTAGAGAGAATCATGGAACAGAAGTTCTATGACCTGGATGTCAAGGAAACGGAAGTTCAGTCTGCAGTGGAGCAGCTCCAGGAGGACATGCAGGAGAGGAGAGGCAGGACTACCACTCATACCTTTGCCAGAGTGCCACGAGGCCCGAGGTCATCTGCCGTGCCAGTTGCTGACACAAGAGCCACCACCTTAGCACCAGCTCCAGCATCCACCTCAGCACCAGCTCCAGCATCTACTTCAGCTCCAACTCCAGCGACTACTTCAGCATCTACAGAAGCCTTCGTCCTTGGAGTAATCCGGACTCCACCACCACCTGAAGATCAAGCCTGAGCGTCGATCTAGTGCTATGCATTTTCTAGGAACTTTTTGGTAACTTGTTGCCAAAGGGGGAGAAGATGTATAGATCATAGGCTTCGAGAGAGAGAGTGTTGCTTTTCTCTCTTGCTTTATTTGGTGGTTTTTCGAACTTGTTTGCTTTTGAGTGCCTGAGATACTACGTCATTATTTGTGAGACATTGGTGATCATGTGTTTGATCATAAGCTACACTTAATGTTTGCTTAATATTATCATCTTATCTATCTTGTGTGATCATTCACTTTTCTTGGTGATGAGTGCATGTATTTCATTCTTATCATTTTAAGCGCTCCACCAAGATGTATGTGACATGGAAGAGTAACCCATGACTCTAACTCTTCGTGCATTTGCAGTCCAAAGCAAATTTTATATATGCACAAATTTAGGGGGAGCTCTTACTTATCACATACTTCTCAAAGCGACGATATATTTCATGCTTATTATCATTTGTCGAAGCTTTGATCTATATGTTGTCATCAATTACCAAAAAGGGGGAGATTGAAAGTGCAACTATCCCTAGGTGGTTTTGGTAATTCATAACAACATATAGCTCATTGAGCTAATACTATTCCAAGATGATTATTTCAGGAAAGCTCAATGATTGGCATGGCATGGATGTGAAAGTGGAACCCTCAAAATGCTAAGGACAAAGGATTGGCTCAAGCTCGAAAGCTCAAGACTCTTCATTTTATATTTTAGTGATCCAAGATCACATTGAGTCTTTAGGAAAAGCCAATACTATCAAGGAGGGATGAGGTGTTGCTTAATGAGCCTCTTGCTTCATGTGCTTAGTGATATGCTCCAAAACCCTCAACTACTTTCCAATATCCACATATGACCTAAACCCTAAGCCAAACTCGGTCCTACCGATTCTTCCTATCCGGCGCCACCGAGTTTCACTTGTCATTAGCCACTGCCAAACCCTAGCAATTCGGTCCTACCGATAGGGATCTCCGTCTCACCGAGATGGGGTTGCAAACTCTCTGTTTCCCTTTCGTAACTTTTCGGTCCCACCGAAAGAGCGAATCGGTCCCACCGAGAGTGCAATGTAAACTCAGTGTTTCCCCTTTGTAACTTTTCGGTCTCACCGAGTTCCACTCGGTCTCACCGAAAGAGGAAATCGGTCCCACCGAGTTTGCATGACCAACTCTCTGGTTAGCTAATTACCAAATTCGGTCACACCGAGTTTGTGTAACCGGTCTCACCGAGATTGCGTTATGCCCAAACCCTAACCACATCGGTCCTACCGAGTTGCATGTCAGTCCCACCGAAAATCACTAACGGTCACTAGGTTTACATTTTCGGTCCGACCGAGCTTATTGATTCGGTCCCACCGAGATTGGAAAACTGTGTAACGGTTGGATTTTGTGTGGAGGCTATATATACCCCTCCACCTTCTTCTCATTCGATGAGAGAGCCATCAGAACACAGACACCATTCCAACTCATATGTTTTGAGAGAGAACCACCTACTCATGTGTTGAGACCAAGACATTCCATTCCTACCATATGAATCTTGATCTCTAGCCTTCCCAAGTTGCTTTCCACTCAAACCCTCTTTCCACCAAATCCAAATCCTATGAGAGAGAGTTGAGTGTTGGGGAGACTATCATTTGAAGCACAAGAGCAAGGGGTTCATTACCTACACACCATTTGTTACTTCTTGGAGAGTGGTGTCTCCTAGATTGGCTAGGTGTCACTTGGGAGCCTCCGACAAGATTGTGGAGTTTAACCAAGGAGTTTGTAAGGGCAAGGAGATCGCCTACTTCGTGAAGATCTACCGCTAGTGAGGCAAGTCCTGTGTGGGCGATGGCCATGGTGGGATAGGCAAGGTTGCTTCTTCGTGGACCCTTTGTGGGTGGTTGCTTCTTCGTGGACCCTTCGTGGGTGGAGCCCTGTGTGGACTCGCGCAACCGTTACCCTTGGGTGGAGCCCTGTGTGGACTCGCGCAACCGTTACCCTTCGTGGGTTGAAGTCTCCATCAACGTGGATGTAGGATAGCACCACCTATCCGAACCACGGGAAAAACATCCGTGTCTCCAATAGCGTTTGAATTCTCCAAACCCTTCCCTTTACATTCTTGCAAGTTGCGTGCTTTACTTTCCGCTGCCTATATACTCTTTGCATGCTTGCTTGAATTATGTGATGATTGCTTGACTTGTCCTAAATTAGCTAAAATCTGCCAAGAACTAAAATTGGGAAAAGGTTAAGTTTTTATTTGGTCAAGTAGTCTAATCCCCCCCCCCCCTCTAGACATACTTTCGATCCTACAATAGATCTCAAAACAAAACTGAAAGCTAGATCATACTAACAACTTTATTCTAGTACATCAAGATGTAACCAAAAGGATCGAACTAATAAAAACGATAAAGGTAAAGGTATGATGGTGATACGATACCGGGGCACCTCCCCCAAGCTTTGTACTTGCCAAGGGAAGTGCCCATATCCATGTATTTAGATCTCTTTCTTCGAAGGTGGTGATGATGGAGTTGATGATTAAGAAGGATTGTCCTTTCTCCTCAGCTTATGCTCGAGGATGGAAATTTTCTCCTTCGGGTCATCGATCTCCTGCTCTAGTATTAATATCTTCTTACATAATTCTTGCTTATTCTCCTACAAAAGACGAAAAAGGATAAACTCGATCTTAGGTTTCTTTGCTTTATTCGGGAGACTTGACTTTTTGAACTCCACGTGCATGTCCCCAGGTTGGGGTAGTGGTACTTGAAGGAAATATGCCCTAGAGGCAATAATAAAGTTATTATTTATTTCCTTATATCATGATAAAAGTTTATTATTCATGCTAGAATTGTATTAACCGGAAACATAATACATGTGTGAATACATAGACAAACAGAGTGTCACTAGTATGCCTCTACTAGACTAGCTTGTTAATCAAAGATGGTTATGTTTCCTAACCATGGACAAAGAGTTGTCATTTGATTAACAGGATCACATCATTAGTTGAATGATCTGATTGACATGACCCATTCCATTAGCTTAGCACCCGATCGTTTAGTATGTTGCTATTGCTTTCTTCATGACTTATACATGTTCCTATGACTATGAGATTATGCAACTCCCGTTTGCCAGAGGAACACTTTGTGTGCTACCAAACGTCACAATGTAACTGGGTGATTATAAAGGAACTCTACAGGTGTCTCCAAAGGTACATGTTGGGTTGGCGTATTTTGAGATTAGGATTTGTCACTCCGATTGTCGGAGAGGTATCTCTGGGCCCTCTCGGTAATGCACATCACTTAAGCCTTGCAAGCATTGCAACTAATGAGTTAGTTGCGGGATGATGTATTACAGAACGAGTAAAGAGACTTGCCGGTAACGATATTGAACTAGGTATGGGATACCGACGATCGAATCTCGGGCAAGTAACATACCGATGAAAAAGGGAACAACGTATGTTGTTATGCGGTCTGACCGATAAAAGATCTTCGTAGAATATGTAGGAGCCAATATGAGCATCCAGGTTCCGCTATTGGTTATTGACCGGAGACGTGTCTCGGTCATGTCTACATTGTTCTCGAACCCGTAGGGTCCGCATGCTTAAGGTTACGATGACAGTTATATTATGAGTTTATACATTTTGATGTACCAAAGGTTGTTCGGAGTCCCGGATGTGATCACGGACATGACGAGGAGTCTCGAAATGGTCGAGACATAAAGATTGATATATTGGAAGCCCTATATTTGGATATCGGAAGTGTTCCGTGAAATCGGGATTTTACCGGAGTACCGGGAGGTTACCGGAACCCCCCGGGAGCTATATGGGCCTAAGTGGGCCTTAGTGGAAAAGAGAAGGGCAGCCCTAGATGGGCCGCGCGCCCCTCCCCTCCCTTGGTCCGAATAGGACAAGGAGAGGGGGCCGGCCCCTCTCTCTTTCCCCCCTCCGCGAATCCTATTCCAACTAGGATGGGGGGGGGAATCCTACTCCCAGAGGGAGTAGGACTCCTCCTGGCGCGCCTCTCCTAGGCCGGCCGCACCCCCCTTGAGCCTTTATATACGGAGGCAGGGGCACCCCAGAGAAACACAAGTTGATCCACGTGATCATATTCTTAGCCGTGTGCGGTGCCCCCTTCCACCATAGTCCTCGATAATATTGTAGCAGTGCTTAGGCGAAGCCCTGCGACGGTAGTACATCAAGATCATCACCACGCCGTCGTGCTGATGGAACTCTTCCCCGACACTTTGCTGGATCGGAGTTCGGGGATCGTCATCGAGCTGAACGTGTGCTAGAACTCGGAGGTGCCGTAGTTTCGGTGCTTGATCGGTCGGGCCGTGAAGACGTACGACTACATCAACCAAACGCTTCCGTTGTCGATCTACAAGGGTACGTAGATCAACACTCTCCCCTTTCGTTGCTATGCATCACCATGATCTTGCGTGTGCATAGGAAAATTTTGAAATTACTACGTTCCCCAACAGTGGTATCGGAGCCTGGTTTTATGCGTAGATGTCTATATGCACGAGTAGAACACAAGTGAGTTGTGGGCGATATAAGTCATACTGCTTACCAGCATGTCATACTTTGGTTCGGCGGTATTGTTGGACGAAGCGGCCCAGACCGACATTACGCGTACGCTTACGCGAGACCGGTTCTCCCGACGTGCTTTGCACATAGGTGGCTTGCGGGTGACAGTTTCTCCAACTTTAGTTGAACTGAGTATGGCTACGCCCGGTCCTTGCGAAGGTTAAAACAGCACCAACTTGACAAACTATCGTTGTGGTTTTTGATGCGTAGGTAAGATTGGTTCTTGCTTAAGCCCGTAGCAGCCACGTAAAACATGCAACAACAAAGTAGAGGACGTCTAACTTGTTTTTGCAGGGCATGTTGTGATGTGATATGGTCAAGACATGATGCTAAATTTTATTGTATGAGATGATCATGTTTTGTAACCGAGTTATCGGCAACTGGCAGGAGCCATATGGTAGTCGCTTTATTGTATGCAATGCAATCGCGCTGTAATGCTTTACTTTATCACTAAGCGGTAGCGATAGTCGTGGAAGCATAAGATTGGCGAGACGACAACGATGCTACGATGGAGATCTAGGTGTCGTGCCGGTGACGATGGTGATCATGACGGTGCTTCGGAGATGGAGATCACAAACACAAGATGATGATGGCCATATCATATCACTTATATTGATTGCATGTGATGTTTATCTTTTATGCATCTTATCTTGCTTTGATTGACGGTAGCATTATAAGATGATCTCTCACTAAATTATCAAGAAGTGTTCTCCCTAAGTAAGCACCGTTGCGAAAGTTCTTCGTGCTGAGACACCACATGATGATCGGGTGTGATAGGCTCTATGTTCAAATACAACGGGTGCAAAACAGTTGCACACGCGGAATACTCAGGTTATACTTGACGAGCCAAGCATATACAGATATGGCCTCGGAACACGGAGACCGAAAGGTCGAGCGTGAATCATATAGTAGATATGATCAACATAGTGATGTTCACCAATGAAACTACTCCATCTCACGTGATGATCGGACATGGTTTAGTTGATTTGGATCACATAATCACTTAGAGGATTAGAGGGATATCTATCTAAGTGGGAGTTCTTTAAGTAATATGATTAATTGAACCTAAATTTATCATGAACTTAGTACCTAATAGTATCTTGCTTGTTTATGTATGATTGTAGATAAATGGCCCGTGCTGTTGTTCCGTTGAATTTTAATGCGTTCCTTGAGAAAGCAAAGTTGAAAGATGATGGTAGCAATTACACGGGCTGGGTCCGTAACTTGAGGATTATCCTCATTGCTGCACAGAAGAATTACGTCCTGGAAGCACCGCTGGGTGCCAGGCATGCTGCTGGAGCAACACCAGATGTTGTGAACATCTGGCAGAGCAAAGCTGATGACTACTCGATAGTTCAGTGTGCCATGCTTTACGGCTTAGAACCGGGACTTCAACGACGTTTTGAACGTCATGGAGCATATGAGATGTTCCAGGAGTTGAAGTTAATATTTCAAGCAAATGCCCGGATTGAGAGATATGAAGTCTCCAATAAGTTCTATAGCTGCAAGATGGAGGAGAACAGTTCTGTCAGTGAGCATATACTCAAAATGTCTGGGTATAATAATCACTTGATCCAAATGGGAGTTAATCTTCCAGATGATTGCGTCATTGACAGAATTCTCCAATCACTGCCACCAAGCTACAAGAGCTTCGTGATGAACTATAATATGCAAGGGATGAATAATACTATTCCCGAGCTCTTCGCAATGCTGAAAGCTGCGGAGGTAGAAATCAAAAAGGAGCATCAAGTGTTGATGGTCAACAAGACCAGTAGTTTCAAGAAAAAGGGCAAAGGGAAGAAGAAGGGGAACTTCAAGAAGAACAGAAAGCAAGTTGCTGCTCAAGAGAAGAAACCCAAGTCTGGACCTAAGCCTGAAACTGAGTGCTTCTAATGCAAGCAGACTGGTCACTGGAAGTGGAACTGTCCCAAGTATTTGGCGGATAAGAAGGATGGCAAGGTGAACAAAGGTATATGTGATATACATGTTATTGATGTGTACCTTACTAATGCTCGCAGTAGTACCTGGGTATTTGATACTGGTTCTGTTGCTAATATTTGCAACTCGAAACAGGGACTACGGATTAAGCGAAGATTGGCTAAGGACGAGGTGACGATGCGCGTGGGAAACGGTTCCAAAGTCGATGTGATTGCAGTCGGCACGCTACCTCTACATCTACCTTCGGGATTAATATTAGACCTAAATAATTGTTATTTGGTTCCAGCGTTAAGCATGAACATTATATCTGGATCTTGTTTGATGCGAGATGGTTATTCATGTAAATCAGAGAATAATGGTTGTTCTATTTATATGAGTAATATCTTTTATGGTCATGCACCCTTGAAGAGTGGTCTATTCTTATTAAATCTCGATAGTAGTAACACACATATTCATAATGTTGAAACCAAAAGATGCAGAGTTGATAATGATAGTGCAACTTATTTGTGGCACTGCCGTTTAGGTCATATCGGTGTAAAGCGCATGAAGAAACTCCATAATGATGGACTTTTGGAACCACTTGATTATGAATCACTTGGTACTTGCAAACCGTGCCTCATGGGCAAGATGACTAAAACACCGTTCTCCGGTACTATGGAGAGAGCAACAGATTTGTTGGAAATCATACATACAGATGTATGTGGTCCGATAAATATTGAGGCTCGTGGCGGATATCATTATTTTCTCACCTTCACAGATGGCTTAAGCAGATATGGGTATATCTACCTAATGAAACATAAGTCTGAGACATTTGAAAAGTTCAAAGAATTTCAGAGTGAAGTTGAAAATCATCGTAACAAGGAAATAAAGTTTCTACGATCTGATCGTGGAGGAGAATATTTGAGTTACGAGTTTGGTGTACATTTGAAACAATGCGGAATAGTTTCGCAACTCACGCCACCCGGAACACCACAGCGTAATGGTGTGTCCGAACATCATAATCGTACTTTACTAGATATGGTGCGATCTATGATGTCTCTTACTGATTTACTGCTATCGTTTTGGGGTTATGCTTTGGAGACGGCCACATTCACGTTAAATAGGGCACCATCAAAATCCGTTGAGACAACGCCTTATGAACTATGGTTTGGCAAGAAACCAAAGTTGTCGTTTCTGAAAGTTTGGGGCTGCGATGCTTATGTGAAAAAGCTTCAACCTGATAAGCTCGAACCCAAATCGGAGAAATGTGTCTTCATAGGATATCCAAAGGAGACTATTGGATACACCTTCTATCACAGATCCGAAGGCAAGACTTTTGTTGCTAAATTCAGAAACTTTCTAGAGAAGGAGTTTCTCTCGAAAGAAGTGAGTGGGAGGAAAGTAGAACTTGATGAGGTAACTATACCTGCTCCCTTATTGGAAAGTAGTGCATCACAGAAAACTGTTCCTGTGACACCTACACCAATTAGTGAGGAAGCTAATGATAATGATCATGAAACTTCAGAACAAGATACTGCTGAACCTCGTAGATCAACCAGAGTAAGATCCGCACCAAAGTGGTACAGTAATCCTATTCTGGAAGTCATGCTACTAGATCATGATGAACCTACGAACTATGAAGAAGCGATGGTGAGCCCAGATTCCGCGAAATGGCTTGAAGCCATGAAATCTGAGATGGGATCCATGTATGAGAACAAAGTGTGGACTTTGGTTGACTTGCCCAATGATCGGCAAGCAATTGAGAATAAATGGATCTTCAAGAAGAAGACTGACACCGACGGTAATATTACTGTCTACAAAGCTCGACTTGTCGCAAAAGGGTTTCGGCAAGTTCAAGGGATTGACTACGATGAGACCTTCTCACCCGTAGCGATGCTTAAGTCTGTCCGAATCATGTTAGCAATTGCCGCATTTTATGATTATGAAATTTGGCAGATGGATGTCAAAACTGCATTCCTGAATGGATTTCTGGAAGAAGAGTTGTATATGATGCAACTGGAGGGTTTTGTCGATCCAAAGGGAGCTAACAAAGTGTGCAAGCTCCAGCGATCCATTTATGGACTGGTGCAAGCCTCTCGGAGTTGGAATAAACGCTTTGATAGTGTGATCAAAGCATTTGGTTTTATACAGACTTTTGGAGAAGCTTGTATTTACAAGACAGTGAGTGGGAGCTCTGTAGCATTTCTGATTTTATATGTGGATGACATATTACTAATCGGAAATGATATAGAATTTCTGGATAGCCTAAAGGGATACTTGAATAAAAGTTTTTCAATGAAAGACCTCGGTGAAGCAGCTTACATATTAGGCATAAAGATCTATAGAGATAGATCAAGACGTTTAATTGGACTTTCACAAAGCACGTACCTTGACAAGATTTTGAAGAAGTTCAAAATGGATCAAGCAAAGAAAGGGTTCTTGCCTGTGTTACAAGGTGTGAAGTTGAGTCGGACTCAATGCCCGACCACTGCAGAAGATAGAGAGAAGATGAAAGATGTTCCCTATGCTTCGGCCATAGGCTCTATCATGTATGCAATGCTGTGTACCAGACCTGATGTGTGCCTTGCTATAAGTCTAGCAGGGAGGTACCAAAGTAATCCAGGAGTGGATCACTAGACAGCGGTCAAGAACATCCTGAAGTACCTCAAAAGGACTAAGGATATGTTTCTCGTATATGGAGGTGACAAAGAGCTCATTGTAAACGGTTACATTGATGCAAGCTTTGACACTGATCCGGACGATTCTAAATCGCAAACCGGATACGTGTTTACATTAAACAGTGGAGCTGTCAGTTGGTGCAGTTCTAAACAAAGCGTCGTGGCGGGATCTACGTGTGAAGCGGAATACATAGCTGCTTCGGAAGCAGCAAATGAAGGAGTCTGGATGAAGGAGTTCATATCCGATCTAGGTGTTGTACCTAGTGCATCGGGTCCAATGAAAATCTTTTGTGAAAATACTGGTGCAATTGCCTTGGCGAAGGAATCCAGATTTCACAAGAGAACCAAGCACATCAAGAGACGCTTCAATTCCATCCGGGATCTAGTCCAGGTGGGAGACATAGAGATTTGCAAGATACATACGGATATGAATGTTGCAGACCCGTTGACTAAGCCTCTTCCACGAGCAAAACATGATCAGCACCAAGGCTCCATGGGTGTTAGAATCATTACCGTGTAATCTAGATTATTGACTCTAGTGCAAGTGGGAGACTAAAGGAAATATGCCCTAGAGGCAATAATAAAGTTATTATTTATTTCCTTATATCATGATAAAAGTTTATTATTCATGCTAGAATTGTATTAACCGGAAACATAATACATGTGTGAATACATAGACAAACAGAGTGTCACTAGTATGCCTCTACTAGACTAGCTTGTTAATCAAAGATGGTTATGTTTCCTAACCATGGAAAAAGAGTTGTCATTTGATTAACAGGATCACATCATTAGTTGAATGATTTGATTGACATGACCCATTCCATTAGCTTAGCACCCGATCGTTTAGTATGTTGCTATTGCTTTCTTCATGACTTATACATGTTCCTATGACTATGAGATTATGCAACTCCCGTTTGCCAGAGGAACACTTTGTGTGCTACCAAACGTCACAACGTAACTGGGTGATTATAAACGAGCTCTACAGGTGTCTCCAAAGGTACATGTTGGGTTGGCGTATTTCGAGATTAGGATTTGTCACTCCGATTGTCGGAGAGGTATCTCTGGGCCCTCTCGGTAATGCACATCACTTAAGCCTTGCAAGCATTGCAACTAATGAGTTAGTTGCGGGATGATGTATTACAGAACGAGTAAAGAGACTTGCCGGTAACAAGATTGAACTCGGTATGGGATACCGACGATCGAATCTCGGGCAAGTAACATACCGATGACAAAGGGAACAATGTATGTTGTTATGCGGTCTGACCGATAAAAGATCTTCGTAGAATATGTAGGAGCTAATATGAGCATCCAGGTTCCGCTATTGGTTATTGACCGGAGACGTGTCTCGGTCATGTCTACATTGTTCTCGAACCCGTAGGGTCCGCACGCTTAAGGTTACGATGACAGTTATATTATGAGTTTATACATTTTGATGTACCGAAGGTTGTTCGGAGTCCCGGATGTGATCACGGACATGACGAGGAGTCTCGAAATGGTCGAGACATAAAGATTGATATATTGGAAGCCTATGTTTGGATATCGGAAGTGTTCCGGGTGAAATCGGGATTTTACCGGAGTACCGGGAGGTTACCGGAACCCCCCCGGGAGCTATATGGGCCTAAGTGGGCCTTAGTGGAAAAGAGAAGGGGCAGCCCTAGATGGGCCGCGCGCCCCTCCCCTCCCTTGGTCCGAATAGGACAAGGAGAGGGGGCCGGCCCACCTCTCTCTTTTCCCCCCTCCGCGAATCCTATTCCAACTAGGATTGGGGGGGGGGAATCCTACTCCCAGAGGGAGTAGGACTCCTCCTGGCGCGCCTCTCCTAGGCTAGCCGCACCCCCCCTTGAGCCTTTATATACGGAGGCAGGGGCACCCAGAGAAACACAAGTTGATCCACGTGATCATATTCTTAGCCGTGTGCGGTGCCCCCTTCCACCATAGTCCTCGATAATATTGTAGCGGTGCTTAGGCGAAGCCCTGCGACAGTAGTACATCAAGATCGTCACCACGCCGTCGTGCTGACGGAACTCTTCCCCGACACTTTGCTGGATCAGAGTCCGGGGATCGTCATCGAGCTGAACGTGTGCTAGAACTCGGAGGTGCCGTAGTTTCGGTGCTTGATCGGTCGTGCCATGAAGACGTACGACTACATCAACCAAACGCTTCCGTTGTCGATCTACAAGGGTACGTAGATCATACTCTCCCCTCTCGTTGCTATGCATCACCATGATCTTGCGTGAGCGTAGGAATTTTTTTGAAATTACTACGAAACCCATCAGT
Organism: Triticum urartu; assembly: GCF_003073215.2. Classification (NCBI taxonomy): domain Eukaryota; kingdom Viridiplantae; phylum Streptophyta; class Magnoliopsida; order Poales; family Poaceae; genus Triticum; species Triticum urartu. The sequence continues at coordinate 335,205,686 of NC_053023.1, read as the reverse complement.
ACTTCCTCTTCATTGAAACTTGAATCCTCCTTTCCCATCGGATCATAGTCTTCTTCCTCAGAGGTCGAATGATAATGCTCCACACCCCCGTAAACCTTAGAGTCTGCAATGTAATCAACTACACAGATCTTTCTGTCTGAATCTTGGGATGACATGCCTTCAGATCTGTTAGAAAAACAAATCGAAACAAAAATAGAGCATTTTGTCGTGGTACGATGGTCAAAACCTTCAGGAGATTATATAATGAATTTTTACCGACCAAAAGAAGTGTTCCACAAGAAAACAGAGTTCGGGGGGCACACGAGGTGGCCACAAGCTACAAGGGCGTGCCTAGGGGGTAGGGCGCACCCCCCAGGCTTGTCACCACCTTGTGCACTAATTTTTTAAATATTCCAAAACAGAGTAAAATTGCCATTGGAAAAGTTTTGTAGTCGATTTACTTACCTTACCACACACCTATTCCTTTTCGGAGTGTGAAACGTTTTGGAGCGTATCCCTTATGTACTCCTTCGGTGTTATGTATTAATAATATTGGTTTCAACATTTTTGGGAGTACCTGAAATATATTGTTTGATTCTTTGACCGTTTAGCACCTTCGGCGTTGTTGATCTTGAAGGCACCAGAACGATAGACCTCCTCGATAATGTAAGGACCTTCGCATTTAGAGAGGATCTTTCCTGCAAAAAATCTTAAATGAGAGTTGTATAGCAAGACATGGTGACCTACATTAAATTCACGTTTTTGTATCCTTTTGTCATGCCATCTTTTGACTTTTTCTTTAAACAACTTGGCATTTTCATAGGCTTGGGTTCTCCATTCATCAAGTGAGCTTATGTCAAATAACCTCTTCTCACCGGCAAGTTTGAAATCATAGTTGAGCTCTTTGATTGCCCAATAAGCTTTATGTTCTAGTTCAAGAGGTAAGTGACCTGCTTTTCCATAAAGCATTTTATATGGAGACATACCCATAGGGCTTTTATAAGCAATTCTATGAGCCCACAATGCATCATCAAGTTTCTTAGACCAATTCTTTCTAGATCTATTAACAGTCTTTTGCGGGATCAATTTAATTTCTCTATTGCTCTATTCTACTTGACTAGACCGAGGATGATAAGGTGGTGCAATTCTATGGTTAACATCATATTTAGCAAGCATTTTATGGAAAGCACCATGAATAAAATGTGAACCACCATCAGTCATCAAATATCTAGGGACTCCAAACCTCGGAAAAATAACTTCTTTAAGCATCTTAATAGAAGTGTTTTGATTAGCACTACTAGTTGGAATAGCTTCTACCCACTTAGTAATATAATCAACAACAACTTAAAGATGTGTATACATATTAGAGGAAGGAAAAGGTCCCATATAATCAAAACCCCAAACATCAAATGGTTCAATAACAAGTGAATAATTCATAGGCATTTCTTGATGTCAACTAATATTGCCAATTCTTTGGCATTCATCACAAGACAAGACAAACTTACGAGCATCCTTGAAGAGAGTAGGCCAATAAAAACCAGATTGTAATACCTTGTGCGCAGTCTATCGCTAGCATATGGTGTCCTCCGTAGGCCTCGGAGTGACACTTGCGTAGGATATGTTCCTATTCACGCTCAGGTACACAATGTCTAATAACACCATCTACTCCTTCTTTATAAAGGTGTGGGTCATCCTAAAAAGTAATGTCTTAAATAATAGAAAACCTTTTTCTTTTGCTGGTATGTGAAACTAGGTGGTACAAATTTATCAACAATGTAATTAGCATAATCAGCATACCATGGAGAATTACGAGAAGCATTTATGATAGCTAATTGTTCATCAGAAAAGCTATCATCAATAGGTAGTGGGTCATCAAGAACATTTTCTAACCTAGATAGGTTGTCTGCAACGGGGTTCTCAACTCCCTTTCTATCAATAATAGACAAGTCAAATTCTTGCAGCAAGAGAACCCATCTAATAAGCCTAGGTTGAACATCTTTCTTTTCCATAACATATTTAATAACAGCATGATCAGTGTGAACAGGGACTTTGGAATCAACAATATAAGATCTGAACTTATCACAAGCAAAGACAACTGCTATTTTTTCAGTAGTAGCATAATTTCTCTGGGAACTGTCTAGAGTCTTACTAGCATAATGGATGACATTCAATTTCTTATCAACTCTTTGTCCTAGAACAACACCAACAACATAATCCCTAGCATCTCACATGATTTCAAATGGTAGGTTCAAATCAGGTGGTTGAACAATAGGTGCAGAAATCAAGGTTTGCTTAAGTATTTCAAATGCTTCTACACAATCATCATCAAAAAAGGAACATATTTTTGCAAGAGATTAGTGAGAGGCCTAGAAGTTTTAGAGAAGTATTTAAAAAACCTCCTACAAAAACCAGCATGACCAAGGAAACCTCTTATACCTTTGATATCTTTAGGACATGACATCTTTTCAATAGCATCTACTTTAGCTTTATCAACTTCAATACCTCTTTCAGAAATTTTATGCCCCAAGAAAATACATTCATTAAACTTAAAGTGGCACTTCTCCCAATTCAAAACAAGATTACTTTCTTCACATCTCTGCAAAACTCAATCAAGGCTGCTTAAGAAATCATCAAAAGAAGTTCCATAAACACAGAAATCATCCATGAAAACCTCAATAATCTTTTCACAGAAGTCATAGAATATAGCAGTCATGCATCTTTGAAAGGTAGCAGGTGCATTTCCTAAACCAAAAGGCATACTTCTATAAGCAAAAGTACCGAAAGGGCAAGTAAAAATGATTTTTCTTGATCCTCTTTTCACACAGGCATTTGAGAAAAAGTAGAATAACCATCTAGAAAGCAAAAGTGTGTATGTTTTGATAGTATTTCTAGCATTTGATCAATAAAAGGTAGAGGATAATGATCTTTTCTAGTAGCTTTGTTTAATTTGGGAAAATCAATTACCATCCTATAACCTGTAACAATTCTTTGTGGGATCAATTCATTCTCATCATTAGGAACAACAGTAATACCTCCCTTCTTAGGGACACAATGAACGAGACTTACCCATCTACTATCAGCAATAGGATAAATTATACCTATCTCCAGAAGCTTTAGTATTTCATTTCTTACCACTTCTTTCATTTTAGGATTTATCTATCGTTGATGATCAACAACTGGTTTAGCATCAGGCTCCATATGAATTTTGTGCTAACATAGAGTGGGACTAATGCCTTTAAGATCAGCAAGAGTATATCCAATAGCGGCACGGTGCTTCTTCAGAGTTTTCAATAATTTATTTTCTTCAAGCTCTCAAAGGTTAGCACTAATAATAAGATGATATATCTTCTTTTCATCAAGATAAGCATATTTCAAAGTATCAGGTAATTGCTTAAGGTCAAACACGGGATCACCCTTGGGTGGAGGAGGATCCCCAAGAATTTCAACATGCAATTTGTGTTTCAAAACAGGCATTTGGGTAAAGAATATTTCATCTAATTCCTTTCTTTCATTCATAAACATATCATTCTCATGGTCTAGCAAATATTGTTTTAAAGGATCGGTAGGAGGTACGACAATAGAAGCAAGACCAATAATTTCAGCCTTACTAGGCAATTATTTATCATGGGTTGTCTACCGAATTTGGAGAAATTAAAATCATGAGACACATCACCAAAACTTACACTAATAGTTTCCTTCTCGCAATCTATCTTTGCATTGACAGTGTTAAAGAAAGGTCTACCAAATATAATGGGACAAAATCATCTTGTGGGGAACCAAGAATAAGAAAATCAGTAGGGTATTTTATTTTCTCACACAAGACTTCAACATCTCTAACAATCCCAATTAGTGATATAGTATCTCTATTGGCAAGCTTAATAGTAACATCAATATCTTCTATCTCAGTTGGTGCAATATCATTCATAATTTCTTGATATATCGTAAAAGGAATTGCACTCACACTAGAACCTACATCACATAATCCATGATAACAATGATCTCCTATTTTAAAACAAACAATAGACATGACAACAATGGGTCTATGTTTATCTCTAGTATCAGGACTAGCAATTCTAGCAACTTCATCACAGAAATAAATAACATGCCCATCAATATTATCGACCAAGAGATCTTTAACCATAGCAATACTAGGTTGAACTTTAATTTGTTCATACGGTGTAGATGTTCTAGTATAACTCTTATGAACTACAGCTGAAGCTTTAGCATGATCCTTTATCCTAACAGGAAAAGGTGTTTTCTCAATATATGAAGTAGGAACAATAGGATCAACATTATAAGTAAGAGTTTCTTCTTCAACTTTAATAGGTTCTACTACTTTTAATTCAATTAGAGGATGATATTTAAACCACTTCTCCTTAGGGAGATCAACATGAGTAGACAATGATTCACCAAAAGAAGCTACTATCTTAGAGTCAAGTCCATATTTAGTGCGAAATTCACGAAAAGCATCTGTATCCATGAAAGATTTAACACAATCAAACTTAAAGTTTATACATGACTCATCACCTTCGTCGAGTTCCCAATCTTCGGAGTTGCGTTTAATTCTTTCCACTAAATCACATTTGAATTCAATAGTCTTCTTCATAAAAGAACTAGTACAAGAAGTATCGAGCATGGATTGATCATTACAAGAAAGCCGAGCATAAAAATTCTGAATAATATTTATCTTGACAGCTCATAATTCGGGCAATAATATAACATTGACTTAAGCCTCCCCCAAGTTTGAGTGATACTTTCTCATTCATGAGGCCAAAAATTATATATATAATTCCGATCGTGATGAACCAAATGCATATGATAAAACTTTTGATGAAATTCCAATTTCAATTTGTTGTAGTTCCAAGATCCAATATCATCACATAGCCTATACCATGCCAATGCATTTCCATTCAAAGATAAAGGGAAGACCTTCTTCTTGACATCATCCTCGGGCAAACCTACAAACTTAAATAATCCACAAACTTCATCCACATATATTAGATGCATATCAGGATGTAGTGTTCCATCTCCTGCATAAGGATTAGCTAGTAGTTTCTCTATCATACCCGAAAGAATTTCATAATAAATATTTTCAGTAGGTTCAGTAGGTTGAGGAGCAACTTCTTGCTCTACCGTTCGAGGTGAAGATACCCCGAACAAGCCCCTCAAAGGATTATTGTCCATAGTGACAAGTGACAGTAAATTTCAGCACATAATATAAATGTTTCCTTACCAAATTCCACTCACCAAAGGCGCTTCACTCCCCGGCAATGGTGCCAGAAAAGAGTCTTCATGACCCACAAGTATGGGGGATCTATCGTAGTCCTTTTGATAAGTAAGAGTGTCAAACCGAACGAGGAGTAGAAGGAAATGACAAGCGATTTTCAGCAAGGTATTCTCCGCAAGCACTGAAATTATCGGTAACAGATAGTTGGATGATAAGACAATTCATAACGGGTAACAAGTAACAAAAGTAACTAAGGTGTAGCATCGTGGCCCAACCCTTTTTGTAGCAAAGGACAAGCCTGGACAAACTCTTATATAAAGCAAAGCGCTCCCGAGGACACATGGGAGTTATTGTCAAGTTAGTTTTCATCATGCTCATATGATACGCGTTCGTTACTTTGATAATTTTGTCGGTGTAATGGGCCACGGGTAGCCTAACCCGAGCCCCTGAACCTTTCAAGACAATGGGGCCGGCTGCGCCCCTCAAGGCATCAAGATAGATCTCCGCCTCCTGGCGGCCGGTTGGCTGAGCGGCCGACTGGCCGAAGGCGGCCGAGTTCCAGAAGACGGCATCACGACAGGTCGACTCCTAGTGAGCGGCCTCCAGAGAGGCCGGCCCCTAGAATCAACGAGACAAGACGGATTATAGCCGCGGTGTAGCCCATCCCCCCTGAATCCAGGGCCGAGCGTGGCCACAGTTCCTCGTAACAGTGGAGATCTCCGCCCGGCGCAGCACTGTTGCCACTCTGCCCTTGACATCACTCCTGTCAGGAGACGTACTGTCCCCACTACTGCCTGTCGCTACGGCCCGAAGATGGTGGGCCCTGCCGGTCAGCGAGAGCCCGGAAGACGGCTGGGGACACACCAGTCGGACCCGAGGGAGGCCGGCTCCCAGCAGCCGAACCGGCCCTTCCTCGGGGGCCCATGCGCCATTAACTAGCCCAAATGCAGAGTGGCCACAGTGATCTCCCACCAGGAGGCAGGATTGTAGCCATGCCTCCCTGAACAAGCACGCGTCATTAACAACATGACTATAGTAATCCGTAGCCGGCAAGACCCGTGAGCGGCGGAGGCGGCCTGTCGGCTCCGTACCAGACCAGCCGGCTGGGCCCACCAGGCGGCGGGCCCCACCAGTCGGCGGAGAAGCCGGCGACCAGAGAGACTGACAGCCGGGCCCTATGCCTGGCTGGATTACCATTGTACCCTGGGGGGTAGGCCTATATAAACCCCCAGTGCACCCATGCAAAGGGTTCAGACCTGTTAGGACTAGACTCATACCTAGAGGAGGAGAGAGCGTGCCTGCCTTCTTCCACCTCTAGCAAACAGCTCAAGGAGCACCATTGTACCACTTGCGCCTTAGTGATCATGTGGAGACTAGGGGTGTTATCTCCTAGGAGAGCCCCGAACCTAGGTAAAGTACGTCGGTGTTCGAGTCTACGCCTCATCCCACTTCCAGGCACCGGCGATGTTCTACTCGCTCCCACCATGCTAAGCCATCCATTGGCATATGTCGTACCCAACCCACGACATTTGGCGCCCACCATGGGGCGAGGTGCACCGTCTCCCGGAGACCTGTTCTGGACGGGAACCCTGTTCCTTCCTGGCGAGCGCAACCAGCCTGGCATGCCAGACGGCGTCTGCACCGACGCGCTGCACGGCGCGGAAATTTCTTGTGCGGCGAGCTGCCTCGCCGATCTTATTGGTGAGATTCGCCTCTCCGACGAGCCTGCGTCTGATGCGGGCACCAATGACCCTGAAGGCCGCCTCGTGGGCCTCCTCGATCAGCTCCACGTCGCCAGCGAGCCTGCTGCTGACTTGGAGTCGGTGGGCTCCACTGACCCGATGTTGGTGGACTCCGACATGGTTTCGCTCGACACGTTCCCTTCCAATGTGGTGGTCTACGATGAGCCGCTTCCTCGCGTGGACAGCGGTGGCAGCACCGTCACAGAGGTGTTCGTGTTCAGCCACGACGAGCACCCTGGCGGAAGTGGCCAGGACCCGTTGTAGACGGCAATGCAAGACTTGGCTACGCCAATCCCCGAAGACGCCGACGCCGAGACGCTGGAAGCGCGCCGCGTCCAGCTCGTCGGGAGCGCTAATCGGCTAGCCAGCATGAGACGCCTTTCAGAGGCCTACCAGCAGGAGATGGACCGTTCTGTCGGCGGCACGCCAGCTCCTGGCAGGCCTAGCTGCATTGGCTTGATCCAGCAGCGGGGTGCGACCATCGCCAACATGCTCAGGATAGATCACCCCGTCTACGCCACGCCTGCAGAAGACATACGAGCTGCCCACGTGGCAGCAGACGAGCTAGACAAGCTCGAGGGCGACGAGTGCAAGATGCCGGGTGCCGCACCAAAGCGCCCAACCTGCGAAACGACGACCCGCCACCTCGCCGAGATCAAGGCGTGACACCCGGACACCGACTGGTGGCGTCCATGATAGAGGAGACAAGGAGCCGGCTGCCAGTCGCAGTCGGACTCACGTCACCATCAAGCGCGACCAAGACGGCCGCTCGAGAGCAGTGCGGCAGCGAGACGACTGCCCGCCTCCTCCTCCCCGCAGGGAGAGGGACATTTCCCCGCCGTCTGTTGATCACCCATCACTCGGCGACCGCCTTGGCCGCCGAGAAGGAATCGGAGAAAACGATGCTCGCCATCGGATCGACCGCCTCAATCGATCCCTGGCGCTAGAAGAGGAAGATGAGCTGGGTCCGCCTTGTTTTGGCCCCCGCATCCGAGATGAGCCCTTTCCCAAAGGGTTCACTCTCCCAAGAGATACGCCCAAGTACACTGGCTCCGTGAAGCAGGAGGACTGGCTGGTCGACTACTGCACAGTCGTCAGCATCGCCAATGGCAACAAGCGCGTTGCCGTGAAGTACGTTCCCCTCATGCTCCAGGGTACGACCCGGACAAGGCTGAACAGCCTGAAACCCCGCAACGTCAACAGCTGGGTTGATTTTACTGAAGCATTGATCCACAACTTCACCAGCACATACAAGCGGCCGCCCAAGCCTCGCACAGCTCTCCCTATGCGTCCAAGGCCCCAATGAGTCGACCCGCGACTATCTCACATGCTGGGCCGAGCTGTGCAACTATTGCGAGGGCATGCATGAGGTGCAGGCCATCGAGTACTTCACTGCCGGGTGCCGAGAGGGCACCCTCCTCAAGCACAAGCTCCTCTGCGACGAGCCGGCGACCCTTGACGAACTGCTGATCATAGCAGATAAGTACGCCACGGCCGACTCCTCCATGAAGGCGGAGATTCAAGTCAATGTGTCGGGGAAGGTGGCCCCCAAGCCCCTCAGACCCCGGCTGGCGACACCAGTCAGCGGCAACAACCAAACGACAACAAGCGCAAGGCCATGCAGCCGGTTCCCACGAGCCGGCAGGTCGCAACAGTCGAAGATCAACGGCCATAAGGGTAGCCTCCTCCCAAACGCCAGAAGGGCAGCAAGCCTAATTGGTTTCCCTCCTTCTCGTACGAGCAGACTCTCGATGCACCCTGCAAGTTCCACAGCGGTGCGAATCCGTCCAATCACACCACTCGGAAGTGCCATTGGCTCACCAGGATAGCCAAGGGTGACGGGCTGCAGCCCACTCCACCTGTCGGCCCGCCGCCTCCTCCTCCGCAGCAGCCGGCAGCTCGGCCGGTCGGGGGCATACAAGATGATTATCCTGAAGAGCATGGAGCCTATGTCTTGTTCACCAGCGTGGCCCACGACAGGCGTAGCAGGCGGCAACAGCAACAAGAAGTAAACGCAGTAGCGTCCAAGACCCCGGAATTCATCCATTGCTCAGAGAAGCCCATCAACTGGAGCAGAGCTGACCACCTGGAGGTGATGCCCAGTCCCAGCTCTTATGCTCTGGTATTGGATGCAACGTTCCCCGCAGAGAGGTGAGCTGCTCGCTTTTCCCGAGTTCTGATAGATGGCGGCAGTAGCATCAACATTATGTACAAACATACCCTGGAGAAGTTGGGAATCAAGCATAGACACCTTCAGCCTAGTCGGACTGTTTTCCATGGCATAGTTCCTGACCTTTCCTGCTAACCGATCGGCAAGACTCAGATAGATGTCCTCTTTGGCGACAAAACTCATTTCTGCTGAGAGCCAGTCTGGTTTGTGGTGGTGGACCTTGAGAGCCCTTACCACGCACTGCTTGGTCGGCCTGCCCTGGCCAAGTTCATGGCGGTCCCCCATTATGCTTACCTGAAGATGAAGATGCCGAGCTCCAAGGGAATCCTGACCATAGCAGGGGACTACAATAAGTCGTCCGCCTGTGCGGCAGACAGCAGCCGGCTAGCCATGTCCCTCGTGATCGCTGCTGAAAAACGGCTTCTTTACCGGGTTGTGGCAATGGCAGGCAAGCAGCCGGAAATGTCACCCGACCCCAAGAATTCGGAAGCCGAGGGCTCATTCAAGCCGGCCAAAGAAACAAAGAAGATACCCTTGGACCTGGAGCACCCGGAGAGGTACGCTGTCATAGGTGCGAACCTTGAAAGTAAATACAAAGGTGAGCTCATCGATTTCCTCCGTGAGAATTGGGACATCTTTGCATGGTCCCCTAAAGACATGCCAGGTGTTCCGACGGATTTCGCCGAGCGCAAGCTACACATCCGATCTGATGCCAAGCCAGTCCGATAGTCGTTGCGTCGCCTGTCGGAGGAGAAGAGAAGAGTTGTTGTAGAAGAGATAGCCCGGCTCCTAGCAGCCGGCTTCATCATGGAAGTATTCTTTCCAGAATGGCTAGCCAACCCAGTCCTAGTGCTGAAGAAGAACAAGAAGTGGCGTATGTGTATTGATTATACCAGCCTCAACAAAGCATGTCCCAAAGACCCATTTGCTTTACCCAGAATCAACCAAGTGATTGACTCCACAGCCGGATGCGAGTTGTTGAGTTTTTTGGATGCATACTCCAGGTATCACCAGATCAAGCTGAGCCCGGATAGCAGGCTAAAGACCGCCTTCATCACGCCATTCGGAGCCTTATGTTACCTGACCATGACGTTCGACTTGAGAAATGCCGGCACCACCTTTCAGCGTTGCATGTAGAAGTGTCTCCTCGAGCAACTCGGCAGAAATGCTCATGTCTATGTGGACGATGTGGTGGTGAAGACAGGAAAGTGTGGGACGCTACTAGAAGATCTCAAGGAGACCTTTGAGAATCTGCGCCGATTTCAGATCAAGCTCAACCTGGAGAAATGTGTCTTTGGAGTACCAGCCGGTCAGCTTCTTGGCTTCTTGGTCTCAGAGCGCAGCATAGAGTGCAACCCTGTGAAGATCAAGGCCATCGAGAGGATGGAGGTGCCCACCCGACTGCTGGATGTGCAAAAATTCACCGACTGCTTGGCATCTATCAGTCGTTTCATCAGTCGGCTGGGCGAGAAGGCCCTTCCCATGTATCAGCTCATGAAGAAAACCACCTTTTCGAGTGGAACGACAAGGCGAATGAAGCTTTTCTCCAGCTCAAGAAAATGTTGACCACCCCGCTTGTCTTGGCGGCCCCGACTCCTAAGGAGCCCATGCTTCTCTACATTGCCGCTACCGGCCGGGTGGTTAGCACATTCCTACCAATCCAGAGGCCGGTGTATTACCTGGGCAAAGTACTGTCCGCTCCCAAGCAGAATTATCCCCAGTATCAGAAGATGTGTTATGGCGTGTACTTTGCTGCCAAGAGGCTGAAGCCATACTTTCGAGAGCACCCAATCACTGTGGTCTGCATGGCTCCGCTTGCCGAGATCATTGGAAGTCGAGATGCCTCGGGCCGAGTGGCCAAGTGGGCCATACATTTGGCCCCCTACAACATCTACTACCAGCCTCGCACCGCCATCAAGTCACAAGCACTAGCCGACTTCCTCGTCGACTGGTCCGAGACCCAGTACCTGCCGCCAGCGCCAGATTCTACTCATTGCCGAATGCACTTTGATGGCTCCAAGATGCGCACCGGTTTGGGAGCCGGCATCGATGTCACCTCTCCCAAAGGCGACAAGCTTAGATATGTGCTGCAAATTCACTTTACCGCCTCCAACAACATTGCTGAATACGAGGCACTCATTCATGGGCTCCAGCTTGCCAAGGAACTCGGCATTCGCCGGATCCTGTGTTATGGAGACTCCGACTTGGTGTTCCAGCAGTCATCGGGCGACTGGGACGCCAATGATGCCAATATGGCCAGCTACCATTTCCTCGTACAACAACTCAGTGGATACTTCGAAGAGTGCGAGTTCCTCCACGTACCAAGAAGTGACAGCGAGCAAGCCAACGCCTTGGCACGAATTGGCTCCACCCGGCAAGCAATACCAACTGGCGTCGCCCTACATCGCCTCCTCAAACTGTCCATCAAGCCATCACCTGAGTCAGATTCCATCTTTGTGTCGGCTCCTCCCGAAGTAGTCGGATCCGACTTAAGATCCCTAGCAGTCGGCATGGGAACTTTGGCAGGCGGCACGGGGACTACAGTAGTCGCACCTGGCCCTGGGACCTCAGAGCCCGGCCCGGGTACTATGGCAGTCGGCCTGGGGACTTCATCAATTCACCAGGCGGCGGTCGACTCCAACCCACTGCCTCCCAGCCCGACCACCCTCGTGCAAGTGGCAGTCCTAGCAATTGAAGAAATTGCAGCACCTTCGTGGGCCCACCCCATCCTCAAATTTCTTGTAAACAAAAAACTGCCGACTGATGAGATCTCGGCCCGACAGGTGCAACACCGGGCAGCAGCATACACAATCGTCAACAGAGAACTTGTGAGGCACAGCGTCACTGGTGTTTACCAGCGCTGCGCGGAGCCGGAGCAAGTCCAAGCAATCCTCAAAGATATCCATCAAGGCAAGTGTGGTAACCACGTGGCTTCAAGGGCACTTGTTGCCAAAGCTTTTCGCCATAGTTTTTTCTGGCTGACTGCTCTAGAAGACGCCAAAGACATGGTCCAGAAATGCAAAGGGTGCCAGAAGTTCCACACAAAGCCACATCAGCCGGCTTCTGCACTCAAGACTATCCCCATTGCCTGGCCCTTTGCTGTCTGGGGCCTGGACATGGTGGGACCATTCAAAACAGCACGAGGTGGCATGACTCATCTGCTTGTCGCGGTGGACAAGTTCACCAAGTGGATAGAAGCAAAACCAATCAAGAAATTGAATGGTCCGACTGCTGTGACTTTCATCTCCGACATCACCATCCGGTATGGCATACCACACAGCATCATCATTGACAATGGCATGAACTTCGCCAAAGGCGCCTTGGCCCGTTTCTGCGTGACGCAGGGCATCCGACTGGACATAGCGTCTGTAGCCCATCCGCAGTCAAACGACCAAGTGGAGCGAGCAAACAGCCTTATCTTGTCCTGCATCAAGCCCTGACTGATCGAGCCTCTAGAGCGTTTGGCCGGCTGCTTGCTCGACGAGCTACCGGCCGTCCTATGGAGTCTGTACACAACCCCGAACAAATCAACTGGCTTCACCCCTTCTTCCTCGTCTACGGTGCCGAAGCTGTCATCCCGGTGGACATAGAATTCGACTCCCCTCGAGTCACCATGTACACCACAGAGGAGGCAGAAGAAGCACGACAAGTCGGCGTCGATCTGCTGGAAGAGGGCCGGTTGTTGGCACTTAGCGGGTCCACCATCTACCAGCAGAGTCTGCGCCGATACTACAACCGAAAGGTCAAGCCAAGATCTTTCCAAGAAGGAGACCTTGTGCTCCGGCTGATCCAGTGAACAGCTGGCCAGCACAAGCTCTCGGCACCTTGGGAAGGCTCCTTCATCATCAGCAAGGTGTTGGGAAACGACTCCTACAACCTCATCGACGCTTAGAAGCCTCGAGCACGCAAAAGAGATGACTCCGGCAAGGAGACGGAGCGACCATGGAATGCGAATCTCCTTCGAAGGTTTTACAGTTAAAAGAAGTATGTATCACGCCAACTTTTGTATTAAGTACGAAGACTCCGGGTCCCCCGAGAAGAGCTCAGGGACTGCCCTCTTTTATCTATAAGACAAGTATTACGCCTGTCGTTTGTGTTATTTCATTAATCCGCCTGGCGCCGGGCTCGACCAGTCGACCCGGGGACTTGCCCCCTTGTACTATGAAATGCTTCCTGCAGCCGGACAAGTAATGTGTTGGAACCCAAGCTTTCTCCTACCAGAAGCCGCAGCTCGCAGAGCGACTGTTCGGTCAGCAGGAGTTAAGGCAGAAAGGGTGACCGCATGAAAAATGGCTAAGGAGCCAAAGCATAAACATAGTCCAAGCCAGCTTCCTACATCGCCGACCGGCTGTCAAAGCAGCCGGCCAGCCGGCTTCTACTTAACTTCCCAAGAAAACTCTAACCGGCTAAGTACCTGCCTTCGCAAACGTGGCTAAGTACTTGACCCAGCCATAGTCCGCAGAGCGACTGTTCGGCTGGCAAGACGGCAACCAAGGGAAGGCGGCCAAGGAAAAAGGAAATAGAGCAGAAAGCAAGGAAAGATAGAACTCGGATAAGATATTTACACATCAAAAGGCCCTTGGCTGACATCCAACATGGGTTTGAAATACACCACGCGGGTGGAACTGTGCGAAGTTAACAAAGTTTGTTGAGACTAATAAGCAGGAAGAAATAAAAGTAAAGTGGAAGCCTAGGAAGCAGCAGGCGGGTTCGGCGGAATGGTGTAGTCAATGGCGCTAGCTGGTCGAGCGGCCGGCTGGTCGGTCTCCGCTTGGTCTCCTTCAGCAGCAGCCGGCTCGCTCCGGCGTGGCTCGTTGCTGGAGGCGTGGTAGAGTTGAGGCTAGCCACCCGCTCCGACCTCTGGCGCCTCCTCTTCGCCTTCCTCCTCCTCCTCGCCCTCTCCCTCGTCGCTGGAGTCGATCACCTCGGCTGAGTCCTCGCTATCCTCCAGGTTCAGCCCAAACCACTCTGGCGGCGCCTCGGCGCCGTTCTCGGCCAGCTTCGGGATGAAGATGCCAGTGTCAGTGTACTCGGCAATGGTTGCCGCCCGCTTGACGAGTTCGCCCTCCACTGCCACAAGCTCCTCCCGGGCTTCCTGTCGGAACGTGGTCAACTAGGCTAGATTTAGCCCAGGGTACCATGACTTGACGAACTCCAAGGCCCGGCATGCTCCGGCATGGGCCGAGGAGCCCTTCCACGCCTCAAGGTGGCCAGCCGCCACCTCCAGCCAGTCGGCAGTCCGGCTGGGGGTGCGCGGGGCCGGCATGTCGGGCCACAGGGTGGCGATCGCCTGGGCACCGACACACTGAAGGAGGCGCAACATCCGATGAGTCGGCCGAAGACGAGTCTGGATGCTGAGAAGCTGCTCGCGAAGAATGCGAGGGGCATTGGTGGCGATATCCTCGCCTTCTGCCCTTCGTCCTTCGTGGTCGGCCTCGATAGCCTGGTTGGTGGCACCATAGTGACCTAGGAAGAAGTCTGCCATGACCAAAAGAAAAGAGTCAGAACAAAAAGAGAAGCCGGCTTGATCAGAGGCTAGCAGTTTAAAAGAAGAGCAAAGAAGGCTGCTTACCATCGACCATGTCCTCGATCTCGCAAAAGCCGGCCGTCAGCACTGCCTCCTTGTTGGTCCAGGCGGAGCGTTCGATCTCGAACTCAACAAGAAGACCCGCCTTCTTCCGAGCCTTCTAGAGAAGCTCTGCCTGCTCCGCCAGTCGCACGACCAGCCGATTGCGCTCTTCGGCCAGCTTGCCGCAGTCCACCTCCTTGGCATGAAGCGCGGCGTTGGCTTCGCCCAGTTTCCGTTGAAGGGTGGCATTGGCCTCTGCAAGAAGTAGAAAAAGAAAGAGACGACAATAATCAACAAAGAAAGATGAAGTTGCCAGGAAGATCCGGCCAGACTGCTCAGCAGTCGGCCCGAATCTCGGGGACTACAGCCCGCGGATGCGCCAGCGCGCCCCTGCTGAGAAACAAGAAGACTTCCTCCGGCTCTCCTACAAGTCGGCGGCATGTTGATCCAACTCCTAGACTCTGGAGTTGAAGGCGGCCGCATGGAGGTTATGATAATCCTGCAGCAAATATGTTAGTGCTTGGAGCTCGCTAATTAGAGTTTTGGGCCGCCTGCTCAACAGCCAACCAGCAACTCGGGGACTACACCCAGTGGGTGCACCAGCGCGCCCCCACGAAGTAGTACAAGAATTAAAAACAAAGAAGCAAGAAGTATACCCGGACGGCCTCTCGCGACTCCAGGAACGCCTTGTTGCAGAGCTTGAGAGCGTCTGCCTCAGCGCGCAGTTTGGCTTGAACATCCATAATCACCTTGTTCAGAGGGCCCGTCCCGCCTCCCCGCACCCACCCAGTGGGTGCAATGTTGGTCGCCTCGGTGTCCAGGATCGAGGAGCGCACGGTGCCGGCCTCTAGTGGGCGCGGCGCCGAGGTCGCCTTCGCGAGCCGGCGGCATAAGGGTGTGCGGACACCGGGAGTCGGGACCGTCACCATCTCGTTTCGGGCTGGTGGCGCCGGCGGGTCGGCCGGCTACTTGTCTCGTGCCTCCTCAGAAGGAGGTGGCGGGGGCACGATCACATCCGGCATGGCGACGTCGCTGCTGTCCCTTTCCATTATAAGGTGCTGACCACCGGCTTCCCCAATCTGCGCCACGAACTCCGGTGGCGGCGGTGCAGAGTTGAGGGGGACAACAAACACCGCCGACTGACGGCGCGCGGCTTCCTCAGCCTCCTTCTTCAGCATAGTGGCGGCTTCGGCCTCTGGCACCTTCTTCAGGGCGGCGGCTTCTGCCCTGTCTGCTTCTGCCCTCTCCAGCCGGGCGGCTTCCCGCTCTTCGCGTGCCTCCCGCGCGTTCCGCTCCGTTGCCTCCTGGAGGTCAGCGGCGGGATCGATCCGCCGGGTGGTGGTGGAAGTCTCCGCCGACCCCATGATGGAGGCGGCGGCTGACTTCTCAAGAGAGAGAGCGAGGCTCTAGATCAAGGGAAACAAGGTGAAGAAACTCAGACAAGATCAGCAAGAAAGGAGAAAGTACGGGAGGAAGACTGTACTTACGCGGAAACTAGCTGCAGCTCCTTCACTGACTTGCGGAAGCGATTAGCTTTCACGGCCGCTTCATCTTGCTTGGTTTCCGTGGCCGAGCCCCTAGGCTTCTTCGGCCGGCTGCCGAACAGGCTCGGTGCGGCCTTGCGCTTATGCGCACCACCTCGAGCTGCCGGCACGGCAGACGAGCTTGCGCCCTGCTGGTCGAACCCCGGCTGGCGGCGCGGGACAACTTCCCCCACGCCATCGTCTGGCCAGTCCTCGAAGCTGGCTCCGAGCCCCAAGACGCCCACTATGCCGCCCCTCCCTCGGCATCGTCCTCCAAGGCCGCCGCCCCCAAGTCAGGGTCATCCACATCGCTCTCTGCTTGGTTGGGGAGAAATTGACGCTCCGGCCCCGCGGCGCCGGCTGCCGGCTGGAGGAGGGTGCTCTGTTCGGAGAGCCGGTTGGTCAGGTTAGACAAGCAGAACTGGGTGAAAAGGAAGAGAGAGAGAGAAGGAAAGGAAAATTACCATAGGCGGGGGGTTGGCACGAAAATACGGCTCCTTGCCAAACCGCCACTCTTCCGTGAGCTTGTAGTTCGCAAGGTAGTTCACCATATGATCTACCTCTGTGTGAGGCATCTCTTTGGTACACAGTCGGCTTGGGTCCCGATGCCCGCTCATCTGACAGATCTTGTGAGGGAGGCCCTGGAGTGGGAGCACCCGGCGCCCGGTGAAGACGGACAGCAAGTCAGGCCCGGTCAGGCCCTCCGACTGTACCAGCACCCGGAGCCGCGCGATGGCGGCGGCTCCAGAAGGCGATAGTGTCTTGGCCCGATACGACTAGTTGGACCGCCTCCCGGCCGGCGGGCCGGCAACGTAAGCCGGCAGGTTGACCCAGTCACCTTCGGCGAAGATGCTCTTCACGTAGAAGTATGACTGGTGCCACATCTTCACACTACAAAAAAAATACACTTCCGTGATGATACGTGTTTGTCACAGTAGGTCGTGTTTTCTGTCATGCATGTACATCCATGACAAATTTATGACAGAATCAAGATAGTCATACCTGTGCTATCGTAGAAGTGTTCCATGACATTAACAAAATTATCATCACGGAAGTGTCCACTTCCATGACGATAAATCGCGCGTCACAGAAGTGCTTTCGTCAAAGGTGACTGACACGTGGCATCCACCGTAACGGAACACCATTAAGCTATCGGGTCGGGTTTTGGATCCGATAACCCGTTATCTGCCCCGACCAACGGGGATTTTCCACATGTAAAATCATCATTGGCTGGAGGAAACACGTGTCGGCTCATCGTTGGGACAGATGGCAACCACTCATTGGACGGAAGGCGCCTATGATACATCGACACGTGGCACGGCCCAACAGAGGCCCATTCCTGTGAAAAGGCCGGCCCGTTTGAATTGGTCAAAAGATGGCGGGTCGGCCCATGGAAAGCCTGTTAACGGCATGTTCGAATATAGCCCATTTACAACCCGCTAACCCAAGGCCTGTTATGCCCTATCCGAATTAGGCCCAGTAGCGTCATCTGGGCCATCCAATATGATTCCAGCCTATTTTCACTTCTGGCCCATGTATGGCCCATGACGTCTTTCGGCCATATGAGGCCCTACGTAACTCTTGGCCTACTAACGACCCGTGCCGAAACTGGCTCGTAATGAATAGTGTATCACTTTACACCCATTAACGGACCATGGTGAAACTGGCCCGTAATGAATAGTGTATCACTTTATACTCATTAACGGCCTGTTATTCCGTTGGGCCGTTTCCAGCCCATGTCATCTTTCGGCCTTGTCAGAGCGCATTTATTCTTGGGCTCATTTCCAGCATCCGTTTACTTACGGCCCGTTACTGTCATTTTCTGCTTGTGGGCCAAATTCATCCCGTGGTTACAGTCGGCCCATTTGTGGTCCGTTAATACGTTGGGCCGATTTCATAGCGTCATCAAATACGGCCTATTAACGATGGCCCGTTATGGTCGGCCCATGAACGGACGATTCCAACTGTAGCCCGTTTACGGCCTTAATGCGGTCTGTTTAGCCCATGTTTGGCCAATTGATTATACGGCCCGTATAAGGCCCACTGATAATACGGCCTGCAGAAGGCCCATTGTTTCTATGGCCCGTAGAAGGCCCATTGTTTCTACGGCCCGTAGAAGGCCCACTGTTTCTACGGCCAGTGGGAGGCCCAGTGTCACTACAGTAAATAATAGCCCATGGTTATTGTGTCCTAGTTTTAAAAAATAGGTTATTGCAGCCACTAGCTAATCGCGGAAAAAGAACTGCAATGACTACAAGCAAACAAATAAACAAGACAACGAAGAGATAAATAAGCAAGCAACTAACGCTAGACTATCACGGCTATTACACATATTACATCCACTGGGCATCAAAGTTCACCACCAGTGCAAATATAGGGAACAAAGCAGCATATCATATACACTGGTTGTCAAAGTTGGCGACCAGCGCAAATGAATGCCGCAGCAAAACAAATCCAGAACTGAAACCACTTCAGAAGATCTCAAGAAACAATATCCTGGGTACCCATAATGCTGGCAAGATGCTTAGCAAGCTTATTAACTTTCTCTTGTTTGGCGCTTAAATCCTCCAGCGCTTGCTGTTGCACCAGAAAATATGCATCTGAATTCTGCAGGGACTTCCTCAGTCCTTCAGCTTCCTATAGCAGCACATCTGATCGATGTCTTTCAACTTGAAGTTGAGACTCAAGAAGACGAACTGATTCAGGCGGCGAGTTCGAAGAGCTTGTGCCAGCAGTAGTGGCCAGTAGCTCGAACACTACATCAAGACAGGGCTTTTGGGTTCCCTCACTGTCGTCAAGATAGTTTTTATCAGCTTTCTTGGAGACCAACAGGAATGTCTCACTATCTTGAACCTTATCTGCATTACTTCCTTTACCATTGGATAACGCGGTATTGTTCTCCAATATATTGTCCGCATTCTAAAAGAGAAACAAGTAGACACATCACATGTTTACCATGTTGTATATGAAACTCATTTTGGTAAATGAGTTCAGTAGTAAAGTGGACAAGATAACAGCATGAAACAAACATATATCTATGTACCATAGTCACTTTATGGTCTATATCATTCTAGTTTTTGTTGCCAAATCAAGATAGAGACACAGTTCAAATAATATTTGTTCAAGACAAAGCAGAATAGGCAGAATATAAGTGTGGGTAACTATAGAGCAATAACAACAGTTGTAATGTGCATGACATGAGAACATAACTGTTTATTCAATTGAAACTGAAATCAACATAGAGCAGGTTACAACAGTAAACCAGTTAAAGAAACAAGTTTAGAACATACCTGTTGCGCCATTGGAGTTTCAATTCCATCCTTCAAATTTGAAAATAGTTGGTATGAGTAAATACAGTCATGCAAGAGCAAAGGAGTATGAACCATAGCTACAAAACCAATAATAGCAACCTATGAACAAAACCAATCACATCCTTTTAATAACACTAGCCGCTGACATTAGGGCCCCACCACCTAAATAACCACGGGTTATTTTTTTGATTAGATTTAGTTAAAGCAGGCGGGACCCACGCGTCAGAGTTGACTTTGCTGACGTGGCGTTTGACCAGTCCCACCTGTCTGCGACCCTCACCAGCCCTTAGTCACTGACCAGCAGGCCCCACTGGTGAGGTTCGACCTGGGCGGCGCCTATTGACCTACTGAGATCAGCATTACGTAATGCTGACGCTATAAATCATTTTCTGGATTGAAGTTTATTCAGGAAATTCCAGAAAATGCCCAAAACTTTAAAAATCATAGAATATTATCTATAACTCCAAATGAAATAATTTATATATGAAAAATTATCAGAAAAATTCAAGGAATCCATCTGTACCATTTTCATGCATGTTTGAGCAAGTTAACCTCACTGTTTAGGATGAAACATGATTAGGGCAAATTTCATAATAGGTTTGGAGTTGGAATTTGATGTAGTTTTGAATTCCACTTCAATTAAAATGACTTTCCGTTGCATTAGCCCAAATCACAGCATATTGCCATGTCATGATCATGCATCATATTGTTGCATTGCATTGATTGTATTCTTCCTTGTTTGCCGGTAATTGCCCCCTCTCAGTAGATCATCTTTCGGACGACGTGATCAATGACACCGATGAAGAGCTATACTATCTTCAGAAGTGCCAGGCAAGCAAAAACCCCTTTTCATTCCGTTACAATCCCACTCTCTCTCTCCTGCTCTCTTTTACTGCATTAGGACAACAACATTTCAACTGTTACATGCTACGGTAGCTAAACCCCTTTCCTTTGCATGACCTGTCATTGCCACAGTAAATAGATGAAACCCACTAGCATGAGTAGGAGTTGTTTGAGCCCTGATGTGCCTACTCATTCATGCTTGTTTGTCATGCCTGCTACTTCTTAGAGTTGAGTCAGGTCTGATTCATCAGGAATGAATTGGAATGTGGTGAACATGTCATACCGTTGAGAGCTAACTGTGTGAACACGATTTGGTAAAGGTAGCGGTGAGAGGCCATGTAGGAGTACATGGTGGGTTGTCTCATTGCAGCCGTTCTCAGGAACTGAGTTCTGTGTTTGTGATCCATGGACAGTTACTACCACACATTGGGTTCCGGTAACTCAGCCCCTCTTGGCTTATTAATCAACTCGATCTCTATCCAGGAGTTGCAACTAGTTTCTGGTGTTTGTAGGTAGTGTTAGTAGTCTACCAAGTGGCACCCGGTACAGGTGGGTTGGGACAGACTAGGCACAGTGACACGGTGTACCAAGTGTCACCCGGATGGTGGGCTTGAGAACCCTAAACACATCGTTTGGGGCCGTGGGCGACACCCCGGCCGGATCTCCTTGCGGATGGAACCCGAATAGGCGATAAACCTGGACGAGAGACTTGTGTGGTTAGTCAGGTCATGGCCGACTCCCTCGCCAGGCTTCCGCTTGAAGGTTGCCAAGGTACACGACGTGTACATGGTGGTAAGTGGCAAGAGCGTGTGTGAAGAAGTACACCCCTGCAGGGTTATCAATATCTATTCAAATAGCCGGATTCCTCGGATATGGAAACTTGGACCCCTTGCATAGTTCATAGACAAGTGAAAGTGGATACTCTAAAATGCACAAGATAAGCGTGATTGCTATGGATGGCGTTCTCGTAGGGAGACGGGAGCGGATCCATAGTGGTGTATTGATATGGTGAATATGTGGACTCGTGTGCGCCACCTCAAAAGAGTTACTTGCAGTCGTAGGTTAGGATAGCCACCGAGTCAAAGCTGGCTTGCTTTAGTTAAACTCCACCATCCCTTCGTTGATAATGATGCATATGTAGTTAGTTCTGATGTAAGTCTTGCTGAGTACATTTGTACTCACATTTTCTTAATTTATGTTTTTGCAGAGAGACTGTAGTCTCGCTAGTAGCTCCACGTGGACTTCGACGTTTAGCTCGTTGCCTCAGCTCCGATCTTGTACCCTTGGGAGGGTCTTTTAGATTGTCACGCTTCTCAGCCCTTTTCATTTGTAGAAGTCTATACTCAGACATGTTAAGCTTCCGCATGTGCTTTGACTTGTATGCTCTGAATGTTGCGTCATGAGACCCATGTTTGTAATATCTCGCTCCTCGGAGCCTAATGAATAAATGCTCTGAGTCGTAGAGTCTTGTTGTGATGCCATGTTGTATTGCACATATTGAGCATATTGTGTGTATGATTCAAATGCTTGGTATGTGTGGGATCCGACAACCTAGTTGTTTATCCTTGGTAGCCTCTCTTATGGGGAAATGTAGTCTTGTGCTTCCATGAGCCATACTAGTCCGCTACAGCCTGGTTCACCGGAGTCCTGCTAGCCCAGCACTACTGCTCCGGAACACTTAACTGGCCGGCATGTGATTCACTTTGTCCATGTGTTTGTCCCTTCGGGGAAATGTCACACGGTGACATCCGGAGTCCTACCTAGCCTGCTACAGCCCGGGTTCCCGGAGTCCTGTTAGCCTAGTACTACAGCCCGGATTCACACGCTGCTGACCGACATGCTCGATGCTAATTCATGTATGTCTGTGCTCGTAAGTTAGTGTCACTTTGGGTTCACGACTAGTCATCTCGGCCCGGGTTCTCTGTCATATGGATGCTAGCGACACTATCATATACGCGAGCCAAAAGGCGCAAATGGTCCCGGGCCATGGTAAGGCGACACCCGTGGGAATACCGTGCGTGAGGCCGCAAAGTGATATGAGGTGTTACAGGCTAGATCGGTGTGACTTAGAATCGGGTTCCTGACAGCTTTGGTATCAGAGCCTGACAGCCTGTAGGATTATCAAGCCAAACTGGTCGAAGTCGTGTCTAGAAATGCTTTAGTTATATAAGGGAATTGATTGTGGATGGGAACGTAAGGCTCTTTTTACTCCTTATCCTCATGACCTTCTAATCTGAGTCATCTTATCTTTTCTATGGGGTTAAGAACTAGGCTTCTCTTCTATCTCTCAGGATGACGTGTTACTAAACCGTAGTTGCCTAGGATTGTTGATTTCAAGCCTCAGTTCGGTTCCTACTACTTCCATATGTTCATAGCTGGCCTCAGAACCTTGATATTGTCATGCTGAGTGGCCATGCCACCATTTTCGCAGGTTGTCTCAAATCTTTTTGAGCAACTACAGTCGTTATGCTGTCCGAGTCATCCAAGGTCTCTAAATAGTCTGATGCATTTGCAAATCCTTCCTTCCCATTCCCGGTGTTCCTTTGAGCCAGATTAACCACACTAGTCGGTAAGTTGAGGTAATCCATTGCCTCGACATATATGTTGGAGCTATTATTTTGACCCTAGATATTTTAGGGAGTCACCTAGTAATCTAGCCATGTTTTGTGTTTCCGGTGTGATGATTCCGACCATCATTCCCGAGAGCATCCCAAGATGCTACTTAGTAGTAGGTATTCTACTCCTGGGCTTTTGAACCCGAGATTCACCCTACTTCATGTTGTTAGTATATGCTAGTTCCCTTAAGATATTAGTAACCTTTGCAATGGTCCTCGAGGTCCATGGTATCTCATTCTTCCAATACCATGAACCATCATGGGAGAAGTTTTTTTGAACCAAAATATCACAACCAGGGTGCTCTTGAGGAGTACTCCATTCATATTGTGACTCTGCCAGTTCTATCATTCTGCATGGGTTATCCGGAAGAAATATGTTGAATTCATTTGACATACTAACCCATGAATCTACAACTCAAAAGGTTATATATTCCTTGAGTTGTTCTCTTCAGTTGTATTTTGACCCCGTCTATCATTTGATAGTCAAGAATAGTTGTGCATTCATGTTATCGATGCCTATTATTTTTGTGGTCCGTCAAGCCATTCTATTCCAGAATGACTAGGAGAAACAAACTCCAGTACCTTGTCCATTTCTAGGATTGGGCAGTTGTATTCCGCAGATCAAAATGCCAATCCAGCTTTTACTCTGTTCTACCCTGGAGTATTACCCTCTTTATGACAAGAAAGTCATAGGAATTGCACACCATCCTATGAATTCTTGGTGCAGTGATACTTCTCACCATCATCGTTCATTCTTCGGTCTCCGTGTTTTTCTAACCGGAATACCGACAACTGAACTGTGATGTGTGAAATCAATACTCCTAGCAACCTCGTTGCTCGGTAGTTAATGGACAATACTCTCACTCTTAGCGTGCTGGTTATGCAATCATCATCCTAAATTGATCGTGCTACCTAATCCTTATTTCTGGTGCACTCTTCGATCAATGAGTTAGGATTTTGTCAAACCCTTGCTCTGTTGATCATATTTTCTTTCCCTGAAAAGCAAGATTGTTCTCAAGCTTAGTAACTTATCGGTGGTTCGTGATTTTCCGAATATCTTCTCGGAGAGATCACCAAGTTAGCACCTGACCGCTATGTGGAGTTCGTGATCAAGTTGGTTTCTTGTAGCCACCCTTTTCTCCAAGAATCTGTGTTGGATACCCCTGAACCAGTTGGATAAGCTAAACAACAACTTGGAGAGCTGGAAGATAAAAGCTTGCCTGACTTAGTTCTTTCCAAAGGATATCTTTTGTGTGTGTGTTGAAGAAAGATGATATCCTCATCGATTGATCCTCGTGATCAATTGCCGAACCTATTGTCTTATCCAATCCATGGTTTGAGTATGGGTTATCGTCAAATCAAATCAGAACCAAGGATGTTTGTAATGTTGTCTTACTCATGGTTGTTTCCTCGAGCATACACCATTATATCCTTTGGGTCTTACCAATGCTATCATCTTGTTCACATAGTTGTGGGATTCCATTTAAATGGAAACATGTATGAATTGTTGTTGAGCCCATCGACAAGATCCTTATCCTTTCCATGATTCATGTTGAACATTAAGCTAGTGTTGGAATCTTTGTAAGCGTTGCCCTCGTGTCCCTTTCATGAGGTATATGTTTGGATGAGAGAAGATACTTCCTCTAATTCACGTGCACTTGATGTAAGTTGCCGCCGTGAATTCAAAAAAGTTTGTTTTTGCTTCCACTGGAATCATCCCAAGTCAGTCATGCATGTGCGAAGTATTCTATGGTCTGATAGACTGATCATCTTCATCCCATATGTATTCCCTAGCACACCAAGCCACTGATTGACTTGTTATAGGTAAAGAAGTCTAATTTAAGTGCACAAGACTTCGATATCCTCGGTGATGGTTCCCCACCTGAACTCGGTAGTATTTTATTATAAGACTACTATGTGGTCATGTTGTCTGGGACAGCGTGTCCACATGCGAGTAGCAGAACCCGCTCATGTCTTGGAGCTTGCTATCGTAGTTCATCTCCTGAGAATCTCGCAACATCATCTCGTCGATTTGTGTTGCAACTCTTCTTTTCAGACATGTTGAGTCTGAAGTATCCTATTTCTAACCAGATCTGAATCTCAGGCAGATATGATGGTTGGAACATTCCCACCATTTGCATTTTGTTCCCAGCTTGCACCCCATTGTGCCAATCCTACCATGGGTTGCCCTCTCGGTAATCACTACTCAGATTATCTTCAAAGTGGGCTTACCATGGGTCCATCCATCTCCAATGATAAGAAAAAATCACTCACTGCGTTGTCTTCAACAAGGTAGTCCACATCATCCATTTCTAGTCTGAGTATGTCATTCTTTCGAACTCCTTGAAATGATCATTTGTGATTGCCTTAGGCTGGTATAAAGAGTTTCAATGATCTCCGTATCAAAAGTAATTCTTTTGCCACTTAAGGGAATAAATCTATGAGTCATCTCCCCTAAGGTGTCCTGTTATGGAATCATGGCAATTCGGTCCTCGCTATGTTGGAACGCATCCGCCATCTACTTTAGTGTGGAATTGTTGCCTACCAAATCGAACTTCATCATCTGTTACTATCCATCCCTCTTGATGTATATTTTGTGTTCCAATTCAAGAGATGCCTCAATGTCTCACTCCATGAGCTGCTCAAACTTCGATGAGATCGTTTTCTTTAGAGTTCCCTTCTGTAGTCATCGCGTTGGGTCAAGATCTCGAAGGCAAAGACGTCAAGATCAATATGAAGCAATGGATCATGAAGACCCTGTCAGTTCCGTGCCCCTCTGTCTTCTTACCTCACGTCTTGAATCTCGGGACGAGATTCTTGTTTAGTGGGGGCGAGTTGTCACAACCCTAGCATTGGCCTTGCTTGTCATCGCATCATCATCTTGCATCATGTTTAAATTTCTCAGAAACTTGAAGTGGGGGTGATCAAACCCTAGCACTTTGAAATCCAAATAGGCCCAGCTTAAAAATGCATTCAATGAACCCAAAATGCTTCCATCAAAGTTTTATAATTTTTGGCAAGGCTTGATACCAAACCAAAAATAGTGAACATTTTTGTGGAATATTTTGGGCACTGAATTTAAATCACTATTGTATTTGCATTGGGGCATTTGAATTCTATAAATATTTTAGATGCTCCAAAAATTCTGGTTTCAATTGTGGGCTTTTGGAATAATCCAAATAATGCTCCCAATTTATCTCAGGAGTTTTAAAAAATGAATTAGTATTCTTACTAATTCAAAACAGAATAAAAGAAATAGGAAAAAAACTGAAACAGAAGAAAAGTAGAAAAGGGAAAGAAACCTACCTAACTTACCTGGTGGCCTAGCAGGACCGGCCCAGCTGGTCGAGCCCACTACTGTAGCCACCGCGCCGTCTTCCACCTCACGCCAATAAGCGAGGCACGTGCCTCACGCGTGCACACTGCTGTGTGGCCACCTCCTCCCTGCCTGCCTGGCCCACTCCTCCCTCTGGACGCCCTGGAACGTCGACACGCACCCCCTCGATCCCTCTCACTCTCCCCTGGACCTCTTCCCCTCCTCTGCTCTCTCCGCGCGGCACCACAGAACACACCTGCCGCCACCGACGAGCACTATCACGGCCACTGGCCCCCACACGCCTCTCCGACGCGCCAAGAAGCTCCGTCGTATACCTCTACGCCGTCTCCACCGATCCACGCGACTGGAAGAACCCCAGAGCGCCGTCCCCGACGTCTTCTTCCTCCTTGGGTCAACCGTGCTCCCGCTCCGACGCGTCCCCGAGCCCTCCGAGTCCTCCATTGGAATCCCAGGGAGCTCCTCCATCTTTCCCCTCACCCCCGTGCTATAATTTGCGCGCTAGCCACCGCCCCGCGAGTCCCGAGCGCCGCCGTCCGCCATGACCGATGAGGTCCTCGCTCCTGAGCATCTCCACTTGGTCTAGTGGCACCAGCGTGCTCCTGGAGCTCCCAGGAGTCCGCCCCGCTGCTTTGCTCGCTCGTCAGCCAAGCGTAGCACCTCGCCCGCGCTAAGCCGAACTCTGGCCGCCGCATCACTTGACGTCGTGCTCAACTCCGGCCACCCCCGCCTCCGTTGTTTGCTCCAGCGGATGCGCGTCACTCCCCAGAGCACGTAGGTGCATGCTGCTCTTCAAATCGGGCCCTATAGCGAAAGTCTGACGCCCTCCGCCGCGGATTTGGTCGCCGGCGTTTACACGCCGGTGGTGATGATGTGGCACCGTCATTAGGGCTTAATCACGTCCTTTTAACAAAACCAGCCACTGACATTAGGGCCCCACCAGCTAAATAACCACGAGTTATTTTTTTGATTAGATTTAGTTAAACCAGGCGGGACCCACGCGTCAGAGTTGACTTTGCTGACGTGGTGTTTGACCGGTCCCACCTGTCTGCGACCCTAACCAGCCTGTAGTCACTGACCAGCAGGCCCCACTGGTCAGGTTTGACCTGGGCGGCGCCTGTTGACCTGCTGAGGTCAGCATGACGTAATGCTGTCTCTATAAATCATTTTCTAGATTTAAGTTTATTCAGGAAATTCCAGAAAATGCCCAAAACTTCTAAAAATCATAGAAAATTATCTATAACTCCAAATGAAATAATTTTTATATGAAAAATTATCAGAAAAATTCAAGGAATCCATCTGTACCATTTTCATGCATGTTTGAGCAAGTTAACCTCACTGTTTAGGACGAAACATAATTAGGGAAAATTTCATAATAGGTTTGGAGTTGGAATTTGATGTAGTTTTGAATTCCACTTCAATTAAAATGACATTCTATTGCATTAGCCCAAATCACATCATATTGCCATGTCATGATCATGCATCATATTGTTGCATTGCATTGATTGTATTCTTCCTTGTTTGCCGGTAATTTCCCCCTCTCAGTAGACGATGTTTCCGACGACGTGATCGATGACACCGATGAAGAGCTATACTATCTTCAGAAGTGCCAGGCAAGCAAAACCCCCTTTTCATTCCGTTACAATCCCACTCTCTCTCTCCTGCTCTCTTTTACTGCATTAGGACAACAACGTTTCAACTATTACATGCTGCGGTAGCTGAACCCCTTTCCTTTGCATGACCTGTCATCGCCACAGTAAATAGATGAAACCCACTAGCATGAGTAGGAGTTGTTTGAGCCCTGATGTGCCTACTCATTCATGCTTGTTTGTCATGCCTGCTACTGCTTAGAGTTGAGTCAGGTCTGATTCATCGGGAATGAATTGGAACATGGTGAACATGTCCTACCGTTGAGAGCTAAGTGTGTGAACACGATTTGGTAAAGGTAGCGGTGAGAGGCCATGTAGGAGTACATGGTGGGTTGTCTCATTGCAGCCGTTCTCAGGAACTGAGTTCTGTGTTTGTGATCCATGGACAGTTACTACCACACATTGGGTTCCGGTAACTCAGCCCCTCTTGGCTTATTAATCAACTCGATCTCTATCCAGGAGTTGCAACTAGTTTCTAGTGTTTGTAGGTAGTGTTAGTAGTCTACCAAGTGGCACCCGGTACAGGTGGGTTGGGACAGACTAGGCACAGTGGCACGGTGTACCAAGTGGCACCCGGATGGTGGGCTTGGGAACCCTAAACACATCGTTTGGGGCCGTGGGCGACACCCCAGCCGGATCTCCTTGCGGATGGAACCCGAATAGGCGATAAAACTGGATGAGAGACTTGTGTGGTTAGTCAGGTCATGGCCGACTCCCTCGCCAGGCTTCCGCTTGAAGGTTGCCGAGGTACACGACGTGTACATGGTGGTAAGTGGCAAGAGCGTGTGTGAAGAAGTACACCCCTGCAAGGTTATCATTCTCTATTCAAATAGCCGGATTCCTCGGATATGGAAACTTGGACCCCTTGCATAGTTCATAGACAAGTGAAAGTGGATACTCTAAAATGCACAAGATAAGCGTGATTGCTATGGATGGCGTTCTCGTAGGGAGACGGGAGCGGATCCATAGTGGTGTATTGATATGGTGAATATGTGGACTCATGTGCGCCGCCTCAAAAGAGTTACTTGCAGTCGTCGTTTAGGATAGCCACCGAGTCAAAGCTGGCTTGATTTAGTTAAACTCCACCATCCCTTCGTTGATAATGATGCATATGTAGTTAGTTCTGATGTAAGTCTTGCTGAGTACATTTGTACTCACATTTTCTTAATTTATGTTTTTGCAGAGAGACTGTAGTCTCGCTAGTAGTTCCGCGTGGACTTTGACGTTTAGCTCGTTGCCTCAGCTACGATCTTGTACCCTTGGGAGGGTCTTGTAGATTGTCACGCTTCTCAGCCTTTTTCATTTGTAGAAGTCTATACTCAGACATGTTAAGCTTCCGCATGTGCTTTGACTTGTATGCTCTGAATGTTGCGTCATGAGACCCATGTTTGTAATATCTCACTCCTCGGAGCCTAATGAATAAATGCTCTGAGTCGTAGAGTCTTGTTGTGATGCCATGTTGTATTGCACATATTGAGCATATTGTGTGTATGATTCAAATGCTTGGTATGTGTGGGATCCGACAACCTAGTTGTTTATCCTTGGTAGCCTCTCTTATGGGGAAATGTAGTCTTGTGCTTCCATGAGCCATACTAGTCCGCTACAGCCCGGTTCACCGGAGTCCTGCTAGCCCAGCACTACTGCTCCGGAACACTTGACTCGCCGGCATGTGATTCACTTCGTTCCTGTGTCTGTCCCTTCGTGGAAATGTCACGCGGTGACATCCGGAGACCTGCCTAGCCTGCTACAGCCCGGGTTCCCAGAGTCCTGTTACCCTAGTGCTATAGCCCGGATTCACACCTGTTGACCGACATGCTCGATGTTGATTCATGTATGCCTGTCCCCGTAAGTTAGTGTCACTTTGGGTTCACGACTATTCATGTCAGCCCGGGTTCTCTGTCATATGGATGCTAGCGACACTATCATATACGTGAGCCAAAAGGCGCAAACGGTCCCGGGCCATGGTAAGGCGACACCCGTGGGAATACCGTGTGTGAGGCCGCAAAGTGATATGAGGTGTTACAGGCTAGATCGGTGTGCCTTAGAATCGGGGTCCTGACACGCGGCCTACAGAGTCCCGGCCGGCTGATACAACGTGTCCGGCTCAGTGACGTATCTTACATGCCTTACATTACAAGTCTATTCATACATGGCGGTTTATACGTACGGGCCTTAAGCGGCCTCTAGGCTTGGGCTTATCATAAGCCTAACAGTGAACCGCCATCTTGTATACTCTTGGGCTTCATCTAGGTAAACCACCATTGTGGTTGACCCGCCTCCTCCTGGGCGGGTCATATTTGGTAGTCATATCCGCAACACCTGAGGTGCCTCATTATGGAATCATGGCAGTTAACTCCTCGGTACTTTGCAACCCATGCACCATCTTATCTAAGCGTGGAATTGTTACCTACCAATTTGAACCTTTGTCATCCGCTTCTTTCCATCACCCTGATGTGTGTTTAGTGTATCAGCTCAAGAGATTTTTTATATATATCTCGTTCCATGATTTGATCGTCAATTGCTCGATCTTTGAGGAGATCGATTCTTATAGAGTTACCCTTCCTTCTTGTTATCATGTTGAATGGAATTCTCAAAGTAAGACGTCAAGACTAAGATGATGAATGGATCAACATCTCCAAGAAGGGCAGTTGGATCATGAAGATTTTGATAGTTTGTGTCCCCTTTGTCTTCTTACCTCACGTCTTGAATCTCGGGACAAGATTCTTGTTTAGTGGGGGTGAGTTGTCACAACCCTAGTCAGTGCATGCATTAGAGTGTTTTCCTCATGTTTAAATTTCTCAGAATCTTGAAATGGGGATGACAGAAACCCTAACACCACTTAATCCAACTAGGGTTACTAAAATACTTTTTCAATGAACCTGAAATAGCCTTCTAAAATTCTCATCATCTTTGCCTTGGTCTAGAACCTCTCACAAAAATGGTTCACATTTTTCTAGGACAACATTGGGTCAATGAATTAAATCATACCTTATTTGCATTTGGGCATTCAAATTTTATATATTACTTTAAATGTCCAAATACTCATGAACTAAAATATTGACTGTTGGAAATAATCCAAACAGTGGCCACAAGCAGTCTCATGATTTTTGAAAGTGCATAGGTATTTTTAATAAAGCCCTAAAGTTTACAGAAAAATAGAAAACGGAAACAAATTTAACACATAGAGAGAGAGAGAACATCACTCTGGCCATTTTACCTGGCAACTTATCCGCAGGCCAACCGGACCATCCCACTGCACCCCTGCCAGTCATCAGCCACCTCCCGCCAGAGCAGGCAGGCAGCTGCCTGTCGGCTGCGGGCGACGCCCTGGCCATCTCCTGCTTGCCACCGAGGCGCTCATAAGCTCCCTTCGCGTGCCACGGAGACACCCCGACCCCCTGGACACCTCACTCCTCCCCCCTCACCCTCTCTCTCTCCTCTAATCGCCATGGCCGACGCTGCCGAGCGCTCGCCACCGTGAAGCCGCAGCCACCACCGCGCCCTCGTCGCCTGGACGTGCCCACGAGCTTCCCCGTCGTCCACTGCACCGAGCCCCGAGCGCTCGCATGCCATGGAGATGCCTCCCCGACCTCGCCTCGCCGTTCATCCGCCAGAGATCCCCCTCGCCGTCCTGCACGTCTCCGACCTCCCCCAAGTTCGTCGTCCGTCTCGCCCGAGTCGCCGTCACCTACTGCACGTGCTCCCCCTCTCCGTTGTCGCTCTCGTGCACCGTAGCCGCCACGCCATCCACACCCGCACGCGTCGCCGCCTCTGCACGCCGCCGGCGTGGCCACAGCCACACGAGCTCGAAACAGAGCGTGTCACCGCGTTGGCCACACCCCCAGGAGCTTGTAGCACCTCTCCGCACCCCCTAGCGTGCATCCTAGAGCCGAGCCGAGCACGCCTGAGCTCCGGCCGCCGCTGCCGAGCTCGTGGTCATCGTCTCCGGCTGCCCTAGTTGCTGCTGCTTGTCGCAACGGGCGCCGGTGAGCTCCAGCTCCCCGTAGCCGCTCTCTAATGTCCATTTGGACACTGGAGGAGTGAGCCCGAGCCCTCCGCTGCGTCTACTGCCGCCCGTGGCTAAACGCCAGTGTTTAGCCCTGGTTGGCCAGGGGATTTGACCTCCCCTGGGTCTATGACATGCGGGCCCCGCCCGACTAATTAACCTAGTTTAGGTTTAAACTTAATTAGTTTAACCTAGGTTAGTGCTAATTAGACTAGGTTAGTTTAGTTAGCCACTGACACGCGGGCCCTGTCGGTGTCAAAACCGGCGGATCTCGGGTAGGGGGTCCCGAACTGTGCGTCTTAGATCGATGGTAACAGGAGACGAGGGACACAATGTTTACCCAGGTTCGGGCCCTCTCTATGGAGGTAAAACCCTACATCCTGTTTGATTGATATTGATGAATATGAGTGTTACATGAGTGGATCTACCACGAGATCGTAATGGCTAAACCCTAGAAGTCTAGCCTATGTGGGTATGGTAATGAGTATATGTCACGTCGTTTCCAGACTACCCCCTTCGGTTTATATAGACACCGAGGAGATCTAGGGTTTACATGGAGTCGGTTACGTAAGAAGGAATCTTCGGTCGCCAAGCTTGACTGGTTTAGCCTCTATCCACTGCACAACATCGGATATGAAGTCTATCACAGGGACGGACTCAGCCGTTTTGACTGGTTTAGCCTCTATCCACTTAGTGAATTTCTCCACCATAACCAACAGATATTTTTTTCTTATGGCTTCCCCCTTTAAGGGGTCCAACCATGTCGAGTCCCCAGACCGCGAAAGGCCAAGTGATGGGGATTGTTTGTAGGGCAGTGGGGGCATATGGCTTTGATTGGCAAAGAGTTGGCATCCGATGCAATGTTGGACAAGATCATGTGCATCTGCTTGGGCCGTCGGCCAATAAGACCCTATACGGAAGGCCTTGCTAACAAGGGCCCGACCTGCGGCGTGGTTACCGCCGAGTCCGGCATGAATTTCAGCCAAGACCTTCCGTCCCTCTTCCCTTGATATACATCATTGAAGGACTCCACTAGCGTTTTTCTTGTAGAGTTCTCCATCATGAACCTTGTAGGCCTTCGAACGCCAGACAATGCAGCGGGCCTCATTCTGGTCCTCAGGAAGCACCTTCCTATCAAGGTAGGCCAGTAAGGGTTCGGTCCATGGGGCAATGACCGCCATGATGAGATGCGCCGATGGTGTTATGTCGATGTTTCCGTGATCTGGGGTTATGTTTGGGTCCGGACGAGTGTTGCAGTTTTCCCCCTGACACACCATGGATGGCTTGAAGAGCCTTTCCAGAAAGGTATTAGGTGGGACGGGGTCGCGCTTAGCGCCAATACGAGCAAGAACATCGACTGCTTGATTACTTTCTCGAGCCACGTGATGGAACTCGAGCCCCTTGAACCGGGCCGACATTTTTATGACTGTGTTGTGATACGCTGCCATCTTTGGATCGTTAGTGTCAAAATCTCCATTTATGTGAGATATTGCAAGGTTTGAGTCCCCGCGCACTTCTAGTTGTTGTATGCCCATGGAGACAGCCATCCGGAGACCATGCAATAAGGCCTCATATTCGGCTGCGTTATTGGAGTCTGTGTATAGTATTTGTAGAACATACTGGACGATGTCTCTGGTGGGGGACGTTAAAACGACACCCGCTCCTAACCCTGCCAGCATTTTGGAGCCGTCAAAGTGCATGACCCAATTGGAGTATGTGTCTCACTCTCTAGGGAGCTCGGCCTCTTTCCATTCGGCGATTAAGTCGGCCAAAACATGGGATTTGATAGCTCGATGTGGTTTGTATGTGATGTCGAATGGAAAGAGTTCAATGGCCCATTTGGCAATCCGGCCCATAGCATCGCGGTTGTTTATAATGTCATTGTGTGGTACTTCGGAGGCCACCGTGATCGAACACTCCTGGAAGTAGTGACGGAGCTTTCGGGATGCCATGAAGACCGCATATGCTATTTTTTGATAATGAGGTACCGGGATTTGCATGGCGTAAGGACAGTAGACACGTCGTATACTAGCTTTTGAAGCGGGAATTTATGTCCGTCTTGTTCTTGTTCAACGACGAGTACGGCGCTCGCCACCTGATGTGTTGCCGATATGTATAATAACATCGGTTCACCAGCGTTTGGTGCGGCCAGGATTGGATTGCTCGCAAGAAGGGTTTTTATTTCTTCCAGTCCGACTATTGTCGCGTCCGTCCACTCGAAGTGGTCCGTTCGCCATAGAAGGCGATAGAGTGGCAGTGCCTTTTCTCCTAATCTGTAGATAAAGCGGCTTAGAGCTGCCACGCAACCTGCAAGATTTTGAACTTGTTTAAGGTCTGTTGGCTTAGCCAATTGTGACAAAGCTCGGATTTTGGCTGGATTTGCTTCGATTCCCCTATTGGAGACGATGAAGCCCAGCAGTTTTCCAGCGGGGACGCCGAAGACACACTTTTCTGGGTTGAGCTTGATGTCATACGCCCCTGAGGTTGTCGAAGGTAAGACGTAAGTTGTCTATTAGTGTTTCCACGTGCCCGGTTTTGAAGATGACGTCATCAACGTAAGCTTCTACTGTTTTGCCAATCTGTTTCTCCAGACATGTTTGAATCATGCGTTGATATGTGGCACCGGCGTTCTTGAGCCCAAAGGGCATGGTATTGAAGCAGAATGGCCCGTATGGGGTAATGAATGCTGTTGCAACTTGATCGGATTCTTTCATTTTGATTTGATGGTATACGGATTATGCATCAAGGAAACACAGTGAGTCGTGTCCTACGGTGGCATCAATGATTTGATCAATGCGGGGGAGGGGAAGGGATCCTTAGGACAGGCTTTGTTGAGGACTTTGAAATCGACGCACAAGCGCCAGGATTTGTCCTTCTTTGGTACCATCACCAGGTTTGCCAGCTAGTCCGGATGTTTAATTTCTCTAATGAATCCGGCCTCAATGAGTTTGGCCAGCTCCTCCCCATGGCTTGTCGCTTGGGTTCGGAAAAGCCCCGCAGTGTTTTCTTAACCGATTTAAACCCCTTTAATATATTGAGGCTATGTTCGGCCAGCTTGCGTGGGATCCCTGGCATGTCCGAAGGGTGCCAGGCAAATATGTCCAAGTTTTTATGCATGAATTCTCGTAGTGCAGCGTCATCTATTGGGTTCAGTTGAGCTCCGATGGATGTTGTCTTCTTGGGGCCTGTTGGGTGGACCTGGAATTTGACTATTTCCTCTGCCGGTTTGAAAGAGGTGGATTTGGGATGTTTGTCGAGGATCATGTCTTCCCTGTCCACTGTGGAGAGTAGTGCGGTTAATTCTTCGGCCGCGAGGGCTTCGGGTAGCGCCTCTAGGGCTAAGGATGCAGGTTTTTTTTCCAGCACGAAGTGCTACGTCTGGATCACTGATGAGAGTGATTATACAGTTTGGTTCGGGCATTTTGAGCTTCATATATCCGTAGTGAGGTATAGCTTGGAAGCGTGTAAAAGCATCCCGCCCCAACAGGGCGTGATATCTGCTGCTAAAAGGGGCCACCTGGAAGGTTATTTCTTCGGACCGATAGTTCTCCGGTGATCCGAATACCACATCAAGTGTGATTTTGCCCGCGCACCGCGCCGCCCGACTAGGAATAACTCCCCAGAAGGTTGTGTTACTTTGTTTGATGCGACTCCTGTCTATTTCCATTTTATGGAGTCTGTCCTCATAAATGAGATTTAATCCGCCGCCGCCGTCCATGAGGACCTTGGTGAGTCGGAACTCATCCACGATGGGGCCGAGGACTAACGCGGCTGGTGCTCGTGTTGTTCTGTACTTTGGTTCGTCACTGGTGTTGAATGTTATAGTTGTGTCGTTCCATGGGTTTATTACAACAATTTGGCGGACATCGTTGAGCTCGCGAAGTGCCCTTTTGCGCTTGTTATTTGAAGATAATGTCTCAAAGACTGTCAATACTATTGGGTCGTCTTCTTCTGGGGGGTGTTGTTCTGGGGCGTCCTTTGTAAGGATGTCCTCGCTGCTCTTGGCTACCTGTCGTAGTATCCAATATGCTCTAAGGCTGTGGGTTGCCACGGTATCTGTTGTTGTATGTATTTTGCATGGGCCATCGAGCCACCCTTCCAGAACAGTGCATTGCCGTGTAGTGGCTTTGTGTTTTTTGACTGTTGGATTGGGTGTGCCACGAGGGTACGCCCTTTTTGCCTATAGGGGAAGTTGGGTTGGGACTGGTGGTTCCCGGCGAGCTGCCCGAGTTTCCCAGGCGCTTTCCATCGCGCAGTATTTTTGTACGATGGTTGCTAAGTCAGCAAATTTTAGTATGCGGCGGTGATTGATGGCGTTGAGGATTCCTTCGTCCGCACAGTTTTTGCAGAATGCTGATATTGCATCCTCGTCACGGCAATCCTTTACCTTGTCCTTGACAAGGAGGAATCTGGCCCAAAAGTGGTGGACCTTCTCCTGAGATTGCTGTTTTATGCTCATGAGAGCCTCGATATCCGGGTGGGTTGGTGGAATTAAATCCAAACACTGACCTAACCGGTTGTCCGGAGTCCGACGACATTCCGGACTAGACAGTCCGGGTTCCGGAATATCTTCAGATTGTTTGGAACCGCCGTCCGATGCTATGTTCGGAGGGCTGGTTGCATCCTTTCATGGGCGAGTATCTGTCTCTTCATGAACGGCGGCCCAAACATAGTCCGTCTTCAATATTGAAGAAGACTCACCGTCCTACTCCAGGACTGCCGTGATCTGGTGGTTGACCGACGGGATTTTGGTTTCTCCCTGATCGGTTTTAGGCCTGATCTGATCGTAATCTGTGGCAATTCCCAAAGCAGCGATGCGATCTAGGAAATCGTTTAAGGACGAAAAGTCAACTGGATCCATCTGCTTGGAGTGCTCGGAGTTGATGTGAAGGGGATTTTCGATGGCCTGATAGGTCATTGTCGGCCCTGCGGCCGAACGGGCGATCATAGTAAAGTCGCCAAGCCGAAGAGTTGGCCCGAGGCCAAAACTACCCCTGCGGTAATATTGTCTTTAATGACAAGGCGAGCCATCGAGCCTTTCATCGACGGCGCAGTGGAACTCTCAATGAAAGCACCAATGTCGGTGTCAAAACCGGCGGATCTCGGGTAGGGGGTCCCGAACTGTGCGTCTTGGATCGATGGTAACAGGAGACGGGGGACACAATGTTTACCCAGGTTCAGGCCCTCTCTATGGAGGTAAAATCCTACGTCCTACTTGATTGATATTGATGAATATGAGTGTTACAAGAGTGGATCTACCATGAGATCGTAATGGCTAAACCCTAGAAGTCTACCCTATGTGGGTATGGTAATGAGTATTATGTCATGTGCTTTCCGGACTACCCCCTTCGGTTTATATAGACACCGAGGAGATCTAGGGTTTACATGGAGTCGGTTAAATACGAAGGAATATTTGGTCGCCAAGCTTGCCTTCCACGCAAGTAGGGTCCAATCCGGACACGGTGCAGTCTTCGGCCTTCATGTCTTCACAGCCCATCAGTCCGGCCCATGGATAATAGGTCGGACGCCCGAGGACCCCTTAGTCCAGGACTCCCTCAGGCCCCACTGGTCAGTTTGACCTGGACCGGCCCTGTTGACCGCTGACATCACAGTGACGTCACGCTGATGTAGTAATTCTTTTCTGGAATTTAAATAAATCTTAAATGGTTTATTTATTTCAGAAAATCTTATAAACTTCTAAAAATGATAGAAAATAATCTATAACTCAGATTGAAATAATTTATATATGAAAAATGATCAGAAAAATCCAATCTATCCATCTGCACCTTTTTCATGCGTGTTAGAGCAACTTATGGCTGCTGTTTAGGCCAAATCATATAAATGGCATTTAAACCTTCACATATGGAGTTTGAATTTGAACCTAGGGTTGAAACCAATTCCATTTAACCAGTTGGTAGTTGCATTAGCTCATGTCACAGCATATTGACATGTCATGATCATGCATCATATTGCGCATTGCATTGATTATGTTCCTTCTCTGTTACTGGTGGTTGTTCCCTCTAGATAGACGTGGTTCCGACGATGAGTTCGATGACACTGACGAAGAACTATATTATCTTCAGAAGTGCCAGGCAAGAAAAAACCCCTTGTTCATTCCGATACAATCCCAATCTCTAGCTTCTGCTCTCTTTTACTGCATTAGGACAACAACGATTCAACTGTTACATGTTGCGGTAGATGAACCCCTTTCCTCTGCATGACCTGGCATTGCCACAGTAAATAGATGAAACCCATTAGCATGAGTAGGAGTTGTTTGAGCCCTGATGTGCCTACTCATTCATGCTTGTTTGTCATGCCTGCTACTGCTTAGAGTTGAGTCAGGTCTGATTCATCGGGGATGAATTGGAATGTGGTGAACATGTCTTACTGTTGAGAGCTAAGGGTATGAATACGATTTGGTAAAGGTAGTGGTGAGAGGCCATGTAGGAGTACCTGGTGGGTTGTTGTAACGCCCCATATGTAACCTGCCATATTTGTATTCCAACTCTTGCCATTTCTAGCACTAAGTTATGATATTCCTCGTTGTTGGGTTTTTGTCTTCGTGTTGCTTTTCTCTTTGTCATGCATCTCATATCATGTCATCATGTGCATCGCATTTGCATATGTGTTCGTCTCATGCATCCGAGCATTTCCCCGTTGTCCAATTTGCATTCCGGTGCTCCTATGTACTTCGGTGTCCCCTTTTACCTCTTTTCGTGTGCGGGTGTTAAACGTTCTCGGATTGGACCGAGACTTGCCAAGAGGCCTTGGCTTACTACCGGTAGACCGCCTGTCAAGTTTCGTGCCATTTGGACTTCGTTTGATACTCCAACGGTTAACCGAGCAACCGAAAAGGCCTTGTGTGTGTTGCAGCCCAACACCTCTCCAAAGTGGCCCAAAACCCACCTAAACCCCCTCCATCATCTTGGTCATTCGATCACTATCGCGTGGGCGAAAACCATGCTCAATTTGGAGCCTCCTAGCTCCCTCTACCTATAAATATGCGCATCTCCCTGAAAATCCGGATCCCTTACCCTAGTCCCTCTCCCCTCCGCGCTGCCGAACGTGTCCGCCCGCTGCCGGACGAAAATCCCGCCGCCGCCACCACGTGGAAGCATGCCATTCGCCCGCCTCGCGCCCCACTTCGCCATGCGCCACCGGCCCACCGAGCCCAGGGCGGGCACCCGTGGCCCATCCGCCGCCCCACGCCGCCAGGTCCCCTCCCCGCCACCCGTTCGACGCGCGCCGCCCCGCCTCGCCTTCCGGGTGACCGCCAGCCGCCCTCCTCTCCCCGTGCCGCCGCGCGTCCCCGGTGGCCGGAGCCGCCCCACGCGCCATGCCGAGCGCCCCTCGCAGCCCCTCGGGTCCCCCGGCCTCCCCGCGCCCCGAGGCCCACCGGCCGCCGTCTTCTTCTCCGTTTTCGGCGACGAACCTCGGGAGGCGTGCAGATCTAGATCCAGATCTGAATAGGGTTGACTTTTGCCCTAGATTATAATATTTTTTAGCATATTTCATCATGCCATAACTTTGCACCCGTGGCTCCGTTTTGGGCGTGTAGCATGTCAAATTGTTCGTCTCGACGTGTACTTCATTTCATTCCATGGCACCATGTTCATTTGAGTTCATCTTGATGCCCTAAATGCTGTTGCAAGAGTGCTATGTAATGTTAGTTTCAGATTCTTATTAGTAATTGGACATTTGTCATTTTTGTCATGTTTAATGCATGCCTCCTATGATCTTGAGCCCTACATGTGTTTTGAAGTACGCCATGCCATCTTTACAGGGGTGTATGCCATGTATTTTTGTGATGTTTGTGGTGACTAGCACAAGCATGCAAAGTAGCTCTCGTGATGTTGCTGATTTCAGGGACTTAGAAATCTTCTAAGTCTTTTCCCTGATAATATTTTTAAGCCATGTATTCATGTTGCTACAGAGAGATCCATGCCTCTTTTGAGGATGTTCAGTAAGGGTGATTTTGAGATATTGTTATGCTCTATCCATCCATGTCTTTGTTTGCAATTATGGAGCACCCTAGCATGACTCAATCTTGCTCTACTTTTGCTATAAAATGTTCCTGGCAGATTGTTTACGTGTTAAGCAATTTTGCCGAGGTTGTTGTAGTTGATCCATGCATGCTATGAGGTTGTTCTTGCCATGTTTAGCTTCTATGTCATGTATACTTGTTGGGTGTATGCTTAGTTTGTCATGCAATTCCTTATGGTGAGCGCATCGAGCTCGCAAACATGCCTACGTGAATCTGTTTTGCCATGTTCCAGTTTTCTGCTAAGCCTGAATCTGTTTACGAAAGTTGCTATGTTCACATGGTTGCCATTCTATTTTTCTGATCCCTTATGGCTTATGGTCAGTAAGGGACTTTTGTTGTATGCTTTGAGTAGCTTCATGCCATGCCTTGCTTTGCCATGATATGTTCCTGTAGCATGTTGTTATCTTGTTCTAAACATTGCTTCCTGATGCTAAATTCCTGACATGTTGTTATTTTCACTAAGTCTGTAACCTGATATCTTTTGCACTTTTTCCATGCTTGTTTGGACCTGCTATTGAGTGAATTAGCCATAGCTCAGTGTTCATATTTTGTCAAGAATCTTGAGTGGATTACTTCCATGTGTTTTGTTTCTATGTTAGAGTGAAATAGGTTGTTGTTCTTGATGCATTTAGATGGCCTCGTGCTGTTAATCGCAGATTTGTGCCATTATTATTTTGCTTGCCATTTGCAAACCGTGCATCCGATTCCGGTGATCTTTATATCGATTTCGACCGAAATCAACTCATCTTTCCAGCAGCACTCTTGGTTTTCCAAGTTGAGGCCTGGTTCAATCTTCCCTTTCCGAAGCATGCATATGCATCGCATATCACATCCCGCATATCATGCCATGTTTTGCATCATGTTGCTTGTGCATTGCACCGTGGTTGATTGTGTCTCCCATTGCTTGTGTTCTTGCTTTCGGTAGATCCGGGAGACGAGTACGTGATCGAGGAACCCTTTGAGAACGTTTACGAGGATCAAGCTTACGTCAACTCGGAGATCTTTGCAGGCAAGATGACCATACCCTCGAAATCACTTCTATCTTTGCTTGCTAGATGCTCGCTCTATTGCTATGCCTATGCTATGATACCTACCTCTTGCTTATCATGCCTCCCATATTGCCATGTAAAACCTCTAACCCACCTTGTCCTAGCAAACCGTTGTTTGGCTATGTCCTTGTCCTCCCATATTCCCATATTGTTTGGCTATTTCCGCAAACTTAATCTTCAAGTTGTTCCTCAAGGATTCCTTGCCAACCTCCAAGTCTCTCCTACTTTGGAAGTTCAGATTCGTGAGGCCCAACTTCTTGATGCTATGGTGAAGAAGGTGACGATTGGGATTGCCAAGAGCTAACCCAAGTACAAGTGATATCGTCTTGATGACAGGATACTCTATTCTTCAAGGATCGCATTGTTGTTCCTAAGGGTGACCTTCATAAAGTCATTATGAACGAGGCTCGCAATTCACTCCTCTCTATTCACCATGGAAGTACAAAGATGTACAATGACCTCCAGTAGCCGTATTGGTGGACTCGAATGAAGGACGAGATTGCTTAGTTCATGAATGAATGTGATGTCTGCAGAAGAGTGAAAGCAGAACACCAACGACCAGCTGGTCTCCTCCAACCTCTTGCCATTCCAGAATGGAAGTTTGACCATATTGAGATGGACTTCGTGACTGGATTTCCAAAGTCCAAGCATGGCAATGATGCTATCTTCGTTGTCATCGACAAGCTCACTAAAGTGGCTCATTTTCTTCCTATCAAAGAATCTATCACAGCAGCTCAGTTGGCAGAGCTATATACCTCCCGGATTGTCTCTCTGCACGGCATTCCGTAGTTGATTTCTTCAGATCATGGAAGCATCTTTACCTCTAAGTTCTGGGATTCCTTCCAGAAGGCCATGGGCACCAGCATTCGCTTCAGCACAACTTTTCATCCTCAAACCAATGGCCAAGTCGAGCGAGTAAATAAAATTCTTGAAGATATGCTCAGGGCTTGTGTCATTTCTTTCAGTATAAAGTGGGAATATTGTCTTCCATATGCCGAGTTCTCCTACAACAACAGCTTCCAAGCGAGTTCGGGCAAGGCCCCATTCGAGATTCTCTATGGCAGGAAGTGTCATACTCCTCTTAACAGGTCAGAGACTGGAACGCCAACTTCTTGGCAATGACTTGATTAGAGAGGCTCAAGAAATGTGCAAAGTCATTCGTGAAAATCTCAAAGCCGCGCAATCACGCCAGAAGAGTTACTATGATAGCAAGCATCGTGACTTGGCTTTCGAGATCGGAGACCATGTCTACCTCCGCGTCTCTCCAATGAAAGGTACTCGTCGCTTGGGTATCAAAGGGAAGCTTTCCCCTACATATGTGGGCCCTTTCAAGATCATTGGCA
Source organism: Triticum urartu (assembly GCF_003073215.2). NCBI lineage: Eukaryota > Viridiplantae > Streptophyta > Magnoliopsida > Poales > Poaceae > Triticum > Triticum urartu. Next base: position 335,163,282 of record NC_053023.1, on the reverse strand, counting down.
AAAGAGGCGATCTCGCCTATCAACTTGAGCTTCCATCCAACTTTGCAAATGTGCACGATGTGTTTCACGTGTCTCAACTCCGCAAGTGTTTCAAGACTCCTGACTGCACCATCAACTTCGAAGAGATTGATCTCCAAGAAGACATGTCTTATCATGAGCATCCCATTGCTATTCTTGAAGAAACTGAGTGCAAGACTCGCAACAAGTCTATCAAATTCCTGAAAGTGAAGTGGTCACATCATTCCGACCGTGAAGCCACCTGGGAACGCGAGGACCACCTTCGTTCCGAATATCTGGAGTTTTTCCAGTCCTATATCTCGGGACGAGATCCTTTCGTAGTGGTGGAGTGTTGTAACGCCCCATATGTAACCTGCCATATTTGTATTCCAACTCTTTCCATTTCCGACACTAAGTTATGATATTCCTCGTTGTTGGGTTTTTGTCTTCGTGTTGCTTTTGTCTTTGTCATGCATCTCATATCATGTCATCATGTGCATCGCATTTGCATACGTGTTCGTCTCATGCATCCGAGCGTTTTCCCCGTTGTCCGTTTTGCATTCCGGCGCTCCTATGTCCTCCGGGGTCCCCTTTTACCTCTTTTCGTGTGCGGGTGTTAAATGTTCTCGGATTGGACCGAGACTTGCCAAGCAGCCTTGGCTTACTACCGGTAGACCCCCTGTCAAGTTTCGTGCCATTTGGACTTCGTTTGATACTCCAACGGTTAACCGAGAAACCGAAAAGGCCTCGTGTGTGTTGCAGCCCAACACCTCTCCAAAGTGGCCCAAAACCCACCTAAACCCCCTCCATCATCTCGGTCGTTCGATCACGATCGCGTGGCCGAAAATCGTGCTCAATTTGGAGCCTCCTAGCTCCCTCTACCTATAAATATGTGCATCTCCTCGAAAATCTGGATCCCTAACCCTAGTCCCTCTCCCCTCCGCGCGGCCGGACGTGTCTGCCCTTCGCCGGACGAAAATCCCGCTGGCGCCACCACGTGGCAGCACGCCATTCGCCCGCCTCGCGCCCCACTTCGCCGCGCGCGGCCAGCCCGCCGAGCCCAGGGCGGGCCCCCAAGGCCCATCCGCCATCCCGCGCCGCTAGGTCGCCTCCCCGCCACCCGTTCGACGCGCGCCACCCCGCTGCCTTCACCGCACCGCCCTTCGCTGGATCTTCGCCGCCGCAGAGCATCGTCGCAGCCCCGCCTCGCCTTCCGGGCGACCGCCAGCCGCCCTCATCTCCCCGCGCCGACGCGCGTCCCCGGCGGCCGGAGCCGCCCCACGCGCCACGTCGAGCGCCCCTCGCCGCCCCTCGGGTCCCCCGGCCTCCCCGCACCCCAAGCCCCGCCGGCCGCCATCTTCTTCTCCGTTTCCGGTGACGAACCTCAGGAAGCGTGCAAATCCAGATCCAGACCCGAATAGGTTGAGTTTTGCCCTAGTTTCTAATATTTTTAGCATAATTCATCATGCCATAACTCTGCACCTGTGGCTCCGTATTGGGCGTGTAGCATGTCAAATTGTTCGTCTCGACGTGTACTTCATTTCATTCCATTGCACCATGTTCATTTGAGTTCATCTTGATGCCCTAAATGCTATTGCAAGAGTGCTATGTAATGTTAGTTTCAGATTCTTATCAGTAATTGGACATTTGTGATTTTTGTAATGTTTAATGCGTGCCTCCTATGATCTTGAGCCCTACATGTGTTTTGAAGTATGCCAGGCCATCTTTACAGGGGTGTATGCCTTGTATTTTGGTGATATTTGTGGTGACTAGCACAAACATGCAAAGTAGCTCTCGTGATGTTGCTGATTTCAGGGACTAAGAAATCTTCTAAGTCTTTTCCCTGATAATATTTTGAAGCCATGTATTCATGTTGGTACAGAGAGATCCATGCCTCTTTTGAGCATGTTCAGTAAGAGTGATTTTGAGATATTGTTATGATCTATCCATCCATGTCTTTGTTTGAAATTATGGAGAAACCTAGCATGACTCAATCTTGCTCTACTTTTGCTATAAAATGTTCCTGGCAGATTGTTTACGTGTTAAGCAATTTTGCCGAGGTTGTTGTAGTTGATCCATGCATGCTATGAGGTTGTTCTTGCCATGTTTAGCTTCTATGTCATGTATACTTGTTGGGTGTATGCTTAGTTTGTCATGCAATTCCTTATGGTGAGTGCATCGAGCTCGCAAACATGCCTACGTGAATCTGTTTTGCCATGTTCCAGTTTTCTGCTAAGTCTGAATCTGTTTACGAAAGTTGCTATGTTCACATGGTTGCCATTGTATTTTTCTGATCCCTTTTGGCTTAAGGTCAGTAAGGGACTTTTGTTGTATGCTTTGATTAGCTTCATTTCATGCTTTGCTTTGCCATGATATGTTCTTGTAGCATGTTGTTATCTTGTTCTAAACATTGCTTCCTGATGTTAAATTCCTCACATGTTGTTATTTCCACTAAGTCTGTAACCTGATATCTTTTGCACTTTTGCCATGCTTGTTTGAACCTGCTATTGAGTGAATTAGCCGTAGCTCAGTGTTCATATTTTGTCAAGCATCTTGAGTGGATTACTTCCATGTGTTTTGTTGCTATGTTAGAGTGCAGTAGCTTGTTGTTCTTGATGCATTTAGACGGCCTCGTGCTTTTAATCGCAGATTTGTGCCATTATTGTTTTGCTTGCCATTTGCAAACCGTGCATCCGACTCCGGTGATCTTTATATCGATTTCGACCGAAATGAACTCATCTTTCCAGCTGCACTCTTGGTTTTACAAGTTGAGGCCTGGTTCAATCTTCCCTTTCCAAAGCATGCATATGCATCGCATATCACATCCCGCATATCATGCCATGTTTTGCATCATGTTGCTTGTGCATTGCACCGTGGTTGATTGTGTCTCCCTTTGCTTGTGTTCTTGCTTTGGCTATAGCCGGGAGATGAGTACGTGATTGAGGAACCCGTTGAGAACGTTTACGAGGATCAAGCTTACGTCAACTCGGAGAACTTTCCAGGCAAGATGACCATACCCTCGAAATCACTTCTATCTTTGCTTGCTAGATGCTCGCTCTATTGCTATGCCTATGCTACGATACCTACCACTTGCTACTCATGCCTCCCGTATTTCCATGTTAAACCTCTAACCCACCTTGTCCTAGCAAACCGTTGTTTGGCTATGTTACCGCTTTGCTCAGCACCTCTTATAGCGTTGCTAGTTGCAGGTGAAGATTGGAGTTTGTTCCTTGTTGGAACATGTTCATTGTTGGATATCACTATTATATCTCGTCTATTTTAATGCACCTATATACTTGGTAAAGGGTGGAAGGCTCGGCCTTATGCCTGGTGTTTTGTTCCAGTCTTGACACCCTAGTTTTCCCGTTATACCGGTGATATGTTCCTTGATTTTGCGTTCCTTACACGGTTGGGTTATAATGGGAACCCCTTGACAGTTCGCCTTGAATAAAACTCGTCCAGCAAGGCCCAACCTTGGTTTTACCATTTTCCACCTAGCCTTTTTCCCTTGGGTTTCCCGGACTCAAGGGTCATCTTTATTTTTAAACCCCCGGGCCAGTGCTTCTCAAAGTGTTGGTCCAACCCAGAGCACCGTGCGAGGCCGTCCCTTGGCAACTTGGGTTACGTTGTCTCCCATACACTTAGATTATCCGGTGTGCCCTGAGAACGAGATATGTGCAGCTCCTATCGGGATTTGTCGGCACAACAGGTGGTCTTGCTGGACTTGTTTTACCATTGTCGAGATGTCTTGTAACCGGGATTCCGAGTCTGATCGGGTTGTCTTGGGAGAAGGAATATCCTTCGTTGACTGTGAGAGCTTGTGATGGGCTAAGTTGGGACACCCCTGCAGGGATTTGAACTTTTGAAAGCCGTGCCCGTGGTTATGGGCAGATGGGAATTTGTTAATGTCCGGTTGTAGAAAAACCTGAAACTTAACCTAATTAAAAAGAATCAACAGAGTGTGTGGCTGTGATGGTCTCTGTAACACCCTCGATGCGACTATAGCTCCCACGTGTCGAGGCATGACTTAGAGACATAATTGCATTGAAGGCATATGTCGCATGTTAGGCAATCTTCACAACATCCCATGTAATATGATAATAAAAGGGGAGATAACATAGTTGGCTTACACTCGCCACGTCAATCAAGTACATAAATAACATTACATCATCCAAACATTCACGGCCCGACTACGGCACCAAAATAAAAGATAACCCAACAAGCGACACAGTCCCGTTCACCCCCAACTGGGCACCACTACTGATCATCGGGAAAGGAAACATAGTAACGTTGAGAGTCTTCGTCGAACTCCCACTTGAGCTCATACGCGTCTCCTGGAGCGGAATCATCAGGCCCTGCATCTGGTGTAATAGTAATCTGTGAGCCACAGGGACTCAGCAATCTCGCACCCTCGCGATCAAGACTATTTAAGCTTATAGGTAAGGCAAGGTAAATATATGTGGAGCGGCAGCAAGCGACTAGCAAAATATGGTGGCTAACTTATTCGCAAAAGAGAGCGAGAAGAGGAGGCAAAGCACGAGCGAGAAACTAGAGAGCAACCTGCGCAAACATTACTCCAACACCATGTCCACTTCCTAGACTCCACCGAGAAGAGGCCATCTCGGTAACGCACTCAGTTGATTCATTTTAATTAAGTTAAGGTTCAAGTTATCTACAACCGGACATTAACAAATTCCCATCTGCCCATAACTGCGGCACGGCTTTCGAAAGTTCAAATCCCTGCAGGGGAGTCCCAACTTAGCCCATGACAAGCTCTCACGGTCAACGAAGGAATAGACCTCCTCCCAAGACGTTCCGATCAGACTCGGTATCTCGGTAATTCAAGACGCTTTGACAGGTTAAAACAAGACCAGCAACACCGCCCGAATGTGCCAACAAATCCCGATAGGAGCTGCACATATCTCTTTCTCAGGGCACACTAAAATAAGCAATCCGTACAACTAAAACCAGCCCTCGAGTTTCCCCGAGGTGGCGCTGCAAGGGGCTCTAGTTTGGACCAACACTCAGAGGAGCACTGGCCCGGGGGGGTTAAAATAAGATGACCCTTGAGTCTGCAGAACCCAAGGGAAAGAAAAGGCTAGGTGGCAAATGGTAAAACCAAGGTTGGGCATTGCTGGAAAAGCTTTAATCAAGGCGAACTATCAAGGGGTTCCCATTATAACCCAACCGCGTAAGGAACGCAAAATCCGGGAACATAACACCGATATGACGGAAACTAGGGCGGCAAGAGTGGAACAAAACACTAGGCGAGAGGCCGAGCCTTCCACCCTTTACCAATTATATAGATGCATTAAGATAACATAGCAATATAATGATATCCCAACAAGTTAATAAATGTTCCAACAAGGAACGGCCTACAATCTTCACCTGCAACTAGCAACGCTATAAGAGGGGCTGAGCAAAGCGGTAACATAGCCAATCAACGGTTTGCTAGGACATGGTGGGTTATAGGTTTAATCATGGCAATTTGGGAGGCTTGAAAGCAAGTGGTAGGCATCGTAGCAATGGCATAGCAAAAGAGCGAGCAAACTAGCATAGCAAAGATAGTAGTGATTTCGAGGGTATGATCATCTTGCCTGCACAGTTGTCAGAGTTGACTGGATCCTCGAAAGAAAACTCAACGGGCTCCTCATTAGCGAACTCGTCTCCCGACTCTACCCAAACAAGACAAACAAGCAATGAGCACACAATCAACCACGTGCAAGGATCAAGCGATATGATGCAATGATGATATGCTATGCGGGATGCGATGCGGGATGCAAAATGCAAGATATGACAGGAAATGCATGAACTTGGCCTCAACTTGGAAAACTAAGTGTGCCACTGGAAAGATGAGATGAAATCGCTTGAAAACAATATAAAGAACGCCGGAATCGGAGTTACGGTTTGGAAATGGCAAGCGATTCAAAAATGACATCGGTCTGCGATTTACAGCCAGTAGCCATCTAAATGCAATGAGATGAACATGCTACAGCACCCAAACATGACAACAAAATACATGACAGGGATGCACACAATATGCTTAACAAAAGTCTAGCACTGAGGTACGGCCAATTCATCCATTAACAGGTTCAAACAAGCATGGCAAAAATGCATATGGCAAACAAATCTCAGACTTAGTGAAATCAACACTTGTCTGGAATTTCAGATCAGGTAGCACTCTTCGGAGCAACAAAACTACATGCTAAAGGACCTGAACATGGAAAAGTAAAGCATGGCATGGAGCTACTCAAAGAGCTTAACAAAAGTACCTTAGTGACCTTGAGCCAAAAGGGATCAGAAAATACAATTGCAAGCATGTGAACATAGCAAAAACATAATCAGTTTTCAGAAAATACAATTGCAAGCATGAGCTCGATGCACTCACTACGGTACAAGTCATGGCAAGACAAGAATACATCCATCAAGAAGGCAAAAAATTCAAGCTATACATGGCAAGAACAATAGCATAGCATGAACGGATTAACTACAACATCACCGGCAAAATTGCAAACAAGTTGACAACCTGCCCAGATTCACAAAGTAGCAAAAGTAGAGCTCGATTGACTCAAGCTAGGGTGCTCCATAATTTCAAACAAAGGCATGGATGGATAGATCACTATAATATTAACAAAACATCCTTACTGATCATACTCAAAAGAGGCACGGATCACTAGGAAACAACATGAACATATGGCATCATGAGATAAACAGCTCCAGGACTTAGTGGAATTGCGAAGTCCCTGAAATCAGAATTAGCAAGTGCACCACTTTTCAAGCTTGCACTAGTCACCACACACATCACAAAAATACATGGGTTGCACCTCTGGAAAGATAACAAAACCCTTAACAAAACACATGTAGAGCATCAGGGCATATCATGCACACATTAATCATGGCAAAAATGACAAAAAGCTAAATGGAGTAGCAGATCTGTCAATTATCTCAAGTAGCCCTCTTTTAACAGCATTTCGGGTATCAAGATGAACTCAGATGAAAATGATGCAATGGAATGAAATGATGTACTCTCTGAGATGAACATTTTGATATGCTTTATGCATGAATCGGAGCTACGAACATGGCAACTTGGATCTGAGAGAAACTGGGACTTAAACGAAATTTTACCCCTAGGGTTTACTGTTCATCGCGAGCCGGATCCAGATCGGGCGGCGCGCCGTTCGAAGTTGACTGGGGCAGCTCGCCGGAATTGAGGGAGAGGCCGGAGGGGTCGCCGGGGACCGGCCGGCTACGGGCCCGTGCGGCGGCTTGCCGGGCGGCGGGCGGCAGAGCTACGGCGCTCGTCGCCGGCGTGGAGAGGCGGCGGCGTGCGGCGACTCGTCGGCGGGGAGGCGGTTCGGCCGCGGAGAGAGGAGGCGGGCGGCGCAGCGAGGCGGTCGGGCGGCGCGGGGAACGGGCCGCGCGGTGGCCCGGTTCGGACGAGGCGACATGTGGCGGCGGAGGCTGAATTCAGACGTGTCCGGGGGCGGGGAAAACGTCCGGCGGCCCGCGATGACGAGATCTAGGGTTAGGGGGAGGAGGAGACCCGGGATTTCGTGGAGGGAGTCTTTAAATAGGCATAGAGGGAGCTAGGAGAGTCCAATTGAGGTGCGGTTTTCGGCCACGCGATTGTGATCGAACGCTCTAGATGATGGAGCAGAGTTAGGTGGCTTTTGGGCCAAATTGGAGGGGTGTTGGGCTGCAACACACACGAGGCCTTTTAGGTCCCTCGGTTAACCGTTGGAGTATCAAATGAAGTCCAAATGATACGAAACTTGACAGGCGGTCTACCGGTAGTAAACCAAGGCCGCTTGGCAAGTCTCGGTCCAATCCGGAAATGTTTAATCCCCACACACGAAAGAAAGCAAGAAATGACCACCGGAGGAGAACGAAGCACCGGAATGCAAAACGGACAATGGGGAAAATGCTCGAATGCATGAGATGAACACGTATGCAAATACAATGCACACGATGACATGATATGAGATGCATGACAACGACAACAGCACACGGAGACAAAAACCCGAACCCGAGGAAATAAATATAACTTAATGCCGGAAACGGCAAGAATTGGAGTACAAATTGGGAAAGTTACATCCGGGGTGTTACAACACTCCACCACTACAAAAGGATCTCGTCCCGAGATCTAGGATTGAAAGAACGCCAGGTACTCAGAACGGAGGTGATCCTCGCGTTCCGAGGTAGCTTCACGGTCGGAATGGTGTGACCACTTGACTTTGAGAAATTTGATTGACTTGTTGCGAGTCTTGCGTTCAGTCTCTTCGAGAATAGCAACTGGGTGCTCACGATAAGAGAGATCTTCTTGGAGCTCAATGTCCACGAAGTTGACGGTGAGGTTAGGAGTCTTGAAGCACTTTCGAAGCTGAGAGACATGGAACACGTCATGAACATTTGCAAAGTTTGAAGGAAGCTTGAGTTGATAGGCGAGGTCGCCTCTCTTGCTGACAATCTTGAAAGGTCCGACGTATCTAGGGGCAAGCTTCCCTTTGATACCGAAGCGACGAGTACCTTTCATAGGAGAGACGCGGAGGTAAACATGATCTCCGATCTCGAAAGCCAAATCACGGTGCTTACTATCATAGTAGCTCTTCTGACGGGATTGGGCTGCTTTGAGGTTATCACGAATGACTTTGCACATTTCCTCTGCCTCTGTGATTAAGTCATTACCCAAAAGCTGACATTCACCGGTTTCGGACCAGTTGAGAGGGGTACGGCACTTCCTGCCATACAGAATTTCAAATGGGGCCTTGCCCGAACTTGCTTGGAAATTGTTGTTGTAGGAGAATTCAGCATAAGGAAGACAATCATCCCACTTCATGCCGAAGGAGATCACACAAGCCCTGAGCATATCTTCTAGAATCTGGTTGACACACTCGACTTGACCGCTAGTTTGAGGATGGAAAGCTGTGCTAAAGCGGATGTTCGTGCCCATGGCCTTCTGAAAAGAAACCCAAAACTTCGAGGTAAAGATGCTGCCACGGTCTCAAGAGATCACTTGAGGAATACCGTGCAGAGAGACGATACGAGAGGTATAGAGTTCCGCCAATTGAGCTACAGTGATCGACTCTTTGATAGGCAGAAAGTGAGCCACTTTGGTAAGTTTGTCGATGACAACGAATATAGCATCATTGCCACGCTTGGACTTTGGAAACCTAGTCATGAAGTCCATTTCAATGTGGTCAAACTTCCATTCTGGAATGGCAAGAGGTTGGAGGAGACCAGCTGGCCTTTGGTGTTCTGCCTTCACTCTTCTGCAGACATCACACTCATTCACGAATTGAGCGATCTCGCGCTTCATTCGAGTCCACCAATAAGCTTGCTTAAGGTCCTGGTACATCTTCGTGCTCCCAGGGTGGATGGAGAGGAGAGAATTGTGAGCCTCGTTCATGATCACTTTACAGAGGTCACCTTTGGGTACAACAATACGATCCTCGAAGAAGAGAGTGTCCTTGTCATCAAGGCGGTAGCACTTGTACTTGGACTGGCTCTTGGCAATCCCAATCTTCACCTTTTTCACCATAGCATCAAGAAGCTGGGCTTGGCGAATCTGGTCTTCCAAGGTAGGAGAGACTTGAAGGTTGGCGAGGAAACCTTGAGGAACAACTTGCAGATTAAGTTTGCGGAAAGCTTCACAAAGCTCGGGTTGATAAGGCTTGAAAATCAGACTGTTGCAGTAGGCCTTTCTTCTCAAAGCGCCAGCAATCACATTGGCCTTGCCTGGAGTATACTTGATACTCGGATTATACTCTTGAATCATTTCGACCCATCGAGTTTGCCTGAGGTTGAGATTAGCCTGAGTGAAGATGTACTTGAGACTCTTGTGATCAGTGAAAATGTCCACTTTTCTTCCCAATAGAACATGTCTCCAAGTCAAAAGAGCATGCACAACTGCCGCCAACTCGAGATCATGAGTGGGGTAGTTCTTCTCATTAGGCTTCAACTGGCGAGAGGTATAAGCAACAACTTTCTTCTCTTGCATCAATACTACGCCAAGACCTTGGAGAGAGGCATCACAAAAGACCTCGTACGGCTTGGATTCATCAGGCGGAGTCAGAACTGGAGCAGTGATCAATTTCTCTTTCAAAGTGTTGAAACCAATATCACACTCTGGAGACCAAACGTACTTGACGTGCTACTGAAGAAGATTTGAGAGAGGCTTCGCGATCTTTGAAAAGTTTTCAACGAATATTCGGCAATAGCTTGCGAGACCGAGAAAACTGCGGAGTTGCTGCACGTTCTGAGGAGGTTCCCAATTCACAATTGCAGACACCTTCTCAGTATTCACGGCAATACCCTCGGCAGAGATGATATGGCCAAGATAAAGAACCTCATCGAGCCAAAATTCACACTTAGAGAACTTGGCGTAGAACTGATATTCCCTGAGCTTATCAAGAACCAAACGCAAATGCTTGGCATGATCTTCCTTATTCTTGGAGAAAACCAGAATGTCGTCGAGATAGACCAAAACGAAGTCATTGGTGTAGGCATTGAAGATGAAGTTCATCATGCGAGAGAACGTCGGAGGAGCGTTGACGAGACCAAAAGACATGACAGTGTATTCATATGAACCAAAGCTTGTCCTGAAAGCCGTCTTGGGAATATCTTGCTCACGAATACGAATCTGATGATAACCCATGCGGAGATCAAGCTTGGAGAATACTCGAGCACCTTTGAGTTGTTCGAACAGCTCATTGATGTTGGGAAGTGGGTATTTGTTCTTGATGGTCTTCTTGTTCACTGGACGGTAATCAACACAAAGTCGGTCCGTTCCATCCTTCTTCTTCACAAAAAGAACACCACAACCCCATGGAGAAGAACTAGGCCAGATGAGACCCATTTTCTCTTGAATATCGACTTGCTTCTTCAGCTCCTTCAACTCTTCAGGTCCGAGTTTGTAAGGACGTTTGCACACAGGTTCCGTGCCAGGCTCAAGATCAATAACGAATTCAACTGGCCAGTGCGGAGGCATTCCTGGGAGCTCTTCTGGAAAGACGTCTTGATATTCGCAAACGACTGGAATTTGCGAAATAGCATCCAGTTCACCCTTCTCATTGAGAGAAAACAGACGGATGGTATCCTCATGAGCGGCAAAGACAATTACATCCTCAGACGAATGAGTCAATTGAATCTGCCTGGCTACACAATCAAGCTGAGCCTTGTGCTTAGAAAGCCAATCCATCCCGAGAATAAGATCAATATCCGAGTCACCAAGAACATTTGGAGAGGACAATAACTTATAGTCACCCAAAGTGATTGTAACATCCGGAACGCATACTCGAGATGTCATTTGACGGGCCGGAGAGACAATAGCCAACGGTTTCGGCAACACTTGAGTAACAAAATCATGCTTAGATGCAAAAGGTCTCGAGATGAAACAATGCGATGCACCCGTGTCAAAAAGAACTTTTGCAAGAACATCGTTAACAGGAAGGTTACCCATAATCACATCTGACGAGTCCTCTGCCTGAGCTGCATTCAGCAAGTTGACCTTGGCGTGCTTGGGGTTATGCTTGACCACAGCTGTACTTGCCGATCTGACAGGAGGAGGAGGAGGAAGACGCCTCTGGTTGAAACACTTGTTGGCATAGTGACCCTTCTATTGGCACTTGTTACACGTGACCTCTGAAAGCGGACGGTGGTACGGAGCACTTGATCTTGGAGCTTGAGACGAAGTCTTGTTTTGAAAGACAGGGTTGGGTGGGTGGGAAGAACCACTGCCACCTTTGCTCTTCTGCTGATATGGCTGACAGAACGGAGGAGGAGGAAGCCAATACTTCTGCTGCTTGGCCACTTGAGTAGAGGAAGAAGGAGTAACATCTCTGGCTCGCTTCTTGGAAGCATCACACCTCAACTGAGCAGCCTCTTGCTTCAGTGCCATGTTGTAGAACTCACCGTATCTCAAGGGCTCAAAGAGGACAAGAGCTAGCTGAATTTCTTCAATGAGACCACCCCTGAACTGGTATATCATGCTCTTCTCATCAGGGACGTCCTGCTTGGCAAAACGGGCGAGCTTCTGGAACAGCTTGTTGTAGTCATAGACAGACAAAGAGCCTTGCTTCAGGTTGCGGAATTCCTCACGCTTGCTTTCAACCACGCTCTGAGGGATATGATGAGCTCGGAAATCTCGACGGAAATCATCCCAAGTGATAACACGTCCACCTCTGGAGTCCTTGTACTGCTGGAACCATTCTGCAGCTTGATCTTTGAGTTGGAAGGAAGCAAACTTAACAAAGTCCTCAGGACTGACGTTACTGCACTCGAAATGCTTACACAGATCCACAAGCCAATCGTCAGCATCAGTTGCCTCGACACAATTGCTTAAAGTCTTTGGCCCGTTAGCAAGGAACTGGTTGAGTGTAGCAAAGTGATTCTGATTGCTGCCTTGATTCCCTTGGTTGCCTTGATTGCGCTCTTGAAGAATTTGCATTATCAACTATGTGTTTGCATTGGTTGCGGCCATCACAGCTTGCCATGCCTCTGGAGGAGGTGGAGGTGGTGGCGGATCAGGATTCGGAGTCGTGCGCGTTGGAGGAGCCATCCTGAAGAGGTTGACCACCATTAGCACATTGATAGATAAATATTGAAGCTGAATCCAACGGAATGAAAATTGCAACATATAGTCTTCACATCCGAACAAAATGAACGAATGCATTCCTCTTGAAATGGTCACATATCCATAAATTGAGAAGCCACGTAGAATTAAGGTAGAGAAATAATTCAACAAGGTACGGATCAAGAACGAATAATCGGTAAGAAATCCCAGTCTCAAACCAATATCCATGGAAGAAGAACTAGAGCTACTAGAATTCCCACCTATGAAATTCCCGAACCTTTCCGGTTATGCAATCAGGTGTTGGGGATATAGGGGAAGCATAATATCTCACACAAACTAGCAAACCCTACATCCAGCTGTATCCATCCTTCAACACATAACCAAGAAACCTTCGGAAACCATCTACCTCAACCTTCGAAAAGCATCCGTTATACAAGTTATGGCGATACTCCCGAACTCCCGCCCCAGTACTGGGTGGCGTCGAGGTTATCTCACCAACGAACTGCATAAAAGAGATTTTCGATGTCGGCGTACTAGACTCAGGTATTCCAGAACTGCAACGATAAAATTATGATGACAACACCTCAGAGCTCAACTCCCCGGGACACTTCCACTAAACCCCTGACAGGAGGCACCAAGACAATGTTCTCATCATAAAACCATCGGAACGATTCCAAGATACCCGCGTGATCCTAAATTTTTTTTAGTGAAATTTGGGAAGAGAAGAGTCAAAACTCTACGTCAGGATGCCTTACCAGAGCGATGAGGAGACTGGGAAGTAAAAAGAATTCCTAAACTCTCCGATATATAATTCCTAAAGACTCAAAACATTTTTCTAGACACAACTCGGCCGCTAAAAACGATCAAGCAATGGAGCTCCTAAGGTCGGGGAAGGCTCTGATTACCAACTTGTAACACCCTCGATGCGACTATAGCTCCCACGTGTCGAGGCACGACTTAGAGACATAATCGCATTGAAGGCATATGTCGCAAGTTAGGCAATCTTCACAACATCCCATGTAATATGATAATAAAAGGGGAGATAACATAGTTGGCTTACACTCGCCACGTCACTCAAGTACATAAATAACATTACATCATCCAAACACTCATGGCCCGACTACGGTGCCAAAATAAAAGATAACCCAACAAGCGACACGGTCCCGTTCACCCCCAACTGGGCACCACTACTGATCATCGGGAAAGGAAACATAGTAACGTTGAGAGTCTTCGCCGAGCTCCCACTTGAGCTCATACGCGTCTCCTGGAGCGGAATCATCAGGCCCTGCATCTGGTGTAATAGTAATCTGTGAGCCACAGGGACTCAGCAATCTCGCACCCTCGCGATCAAGACTATTTAAGCTTATAGGTAAGGCAAGGTAAATATATGTGGAGCGACAGCGAGCGACTAGCAAAATATGGTGGCTAACTTATTTGCAAAAGAGAGCGAGAAGAGGTGGCAAAGAACGAGCGAGAAACTAGAGAGAAACCTGCGCAAACATTACTCCAACACCGTGTCCACTTCCCGCACTCCGCCGAGAAGAGGCCATCACGGTAACGCACTCAGTTGATTCATTTTAATTAAGTTAAGGTTCAAGTTATCTACAACCGGACATTAACAAATTCCCATCTGCCCATAACCGCGGGCACGGCTTTCAAAAGTTCAAATCCCTGCAGGGGAGTCCCAACTTAGCCCATGACAATCTGTCACGGTCAACGAAGGAATAGACCTCCTCCCAAGACGTTCCGATCAGAATCGGTATCTCGGTAATTCAAGACACTTCGACAGGTTAAAACAAGACCAGCAACACCGCCCGAATGTGCCGACAAATCCCGATAGGAGCTGCACATATCTCTTTCTCAGGGCACACTCAGATAAGCAATCCGTACAACTAAAACCAGCCCTCGAGTTTCCCCTAGGTGGCGCTGCAAGGGGCTCTAGTTTGGACCAACACTCAGAGGAGCACTGGCCCGGGGGATTAAAATAAGATGACCATTGAGTCTGCAGAACCGAAGGGAAAGAAAAGGCTAGGTGGAAAATGGTAAAACCAAGGTTGGGCATTGCTGGAAAAGCTTTAATCAAGGCGAACTATCAAGGGGTTCCCATTATAACCCAACCGCGTAAGGAACGCAAAATCCGGGAACATAACACCGATATGACGGAAACTAGGGCGGCAAGAATGGAACAAAACACTAGGCGAGAGGCCGATCCTTCCACCCTTTACCAAGTATATAGATCCATTAAGATAACATAGCAATATAATGATATCCCAACAAGTAAATAAATGTTCCAACAAGGAACGGCCTCCAATCTTCACCTGCAACTAGCAACGCTATAAGAGGGGCTGAGCAAAGCGGTAACATAGCCAATCAACGGTTTGCTAGGACATGGTGGGTTAGAGGTTTAATCATGGAAATTTGGGAGGCTTGAAAGCAAGTGGTAGGCATCGTAGCAATGGCATAGCAAAAGAGCAAGCAAACTAGCATAGCAAAGATAGTAGTGATTTCGAGGGTATGATCATCTTGCCTGCACAGTTGTCAGAGTTGACTGGATCCTCGAAAGCAAACTCAACGGGCTCCTCATTAGCTAACTCGTCTCCCGGCTCTACCCAAACAAGACAAACAAGCAACAAGGACACAATCAACCACGTGCAAGGATCAAGCGATATGATGCAATGATGATATGCTATGCGGGATGCGATGCGGGATGCAAAATGCAAGATATGACAGGAAATGCATGAACCTAGCGTCAACTTGGAAAACCAAGTGTTCCACTGGAAAGATGAGATGAAATATCTTGAAAACGATATAAAGAACGCCGGAATCAGAGTTACGGTTTGGAAATGGCAAGCGATTCAAAAATGACACCGG
Organism: Triticum urartu; assembly: GCF_003073215.2. Taxonomy (NCBI): domain Eukaryota; kingdom Viridiplantae; phylum Streptophyta; class Magnoliopsida; order Poales; family Poaceae; genus Triticum; species Triticum urartu. Next base: position 335,147,843 of record NC_053023.1, on the reverse strand, counting down.
TCTGCGATTTACAGCCAGTAGCCATCTAAATGCAATGAGATGAACATGCTACAGCACCCAAACATGGCAAAAAAATTCATGGCAGGGATGCACAGAAGATGGTTAACAAAAGTCTAGCACTGAGCTACGGCCAATTCATCCATTAACAGGTTCCAACAAGCATGGCAAAAATGCATATGGCAAACAGATCTCAGACTTAGTGAAATCAACACTTGTCTGGAATTTCAGATCAGGTAGCACTCTTCGGAGCAACAAAACTACATGCTACAGGACCTGAACATGGAAAAGTAAATCATGGGATGGAGCTACTCAAAGAGCTTAACAAAAGTACCTTAGTGACCTTGAGCCAAAAGGGATCAGAAAATACAATTGCAAGCATGTGAACATAGCAAAAACATAATCAGTTTTCAGACTTAGTGAAAACTGGCACATGCTGAAATATAACTCAAGTAGGCATGTTTACGACCTCGATGCACTCACTACGGTGCAAGTCATGGCAAGACAAGCATACATCCATCAAGATGGCACAAAATTTAAGCTAGTCATGGCAAGAACAATAGCATAGCATGCACGGATTAACTACAACATCACCGGCAAAATTGCAAACAAGTTGACAACCTGCCCAGATTCACAAAGTAGCAAAAGTAGAGCTCCATTGAATCAAGCTAGGTTGCTCCATAATTGCAAACAAAGGAATGGATGGATAGAGCACTACAATATTAACAAAACATCCTTACTGATCATCCTCAAAAGAGGCACGGATCACTAGGAAACAACATGAACATATGGCATCATGAGATAAACAGCTCCAGGAGTTAGTGGAATTGCCAAGTCCCTGAAATCAGAATTAGCAAGTGCACCACTTTGCAAGCTTGCACTAGTCACCACACACATCACAAAAATACATGGGTTGCACCTCTGGAAAGATGACAAAACCCTTAACAAAACACATGTAGAGCATCAGGGCATATCATTCACACATTAATCATGGCAAAAATGACAAAAAGATAAATGGAGTAGCAATTCTATCAATTATCTCAAGTAGCCCTCTTCTAACAGCATTTCGGGCATCAACATGAACTCAAATGAAAATTATGCAATGGAATGAAATGATGTAATCTCTGAGATGAACATTTTGATATGCTTTATGCATGAATCGGAGCTACGGATGCAAAGTTACGGAGCTACGAACATGGCAACTTGGATCTGAGAAAAACTGGGACTTAGACGAAATTTTACCCCTAGGGTTTACTGTTCATCACGAGCCGGATCCAGATCGGGCGGCCCGCCATTTGAGGTTGACCGGGGCAGCTCGCCGGAGTTGAGGGAGAGGCCGGAGGGGTCACCGGGGTGGAGATCCGGCGAGGAGGAGGGCCATGCGGGGCGGCGCGGGGACTGGCCGGCGGCTTGCCGGGCGGCGGGCGGCGGAGCTGCGGCGCTCGTCGCCGGCGTGGAGAGGCGGCGGCGTGCGGCGGCTCGTCGGCGGGGAGGCAGCTCGGCCGCGGAGAGAGGAGGCGGGCGGCGCAGCGAGGCGGTCGGGCGGCGCGGGGAACGGGCCGCGCAGGGGCCCGGTTCGGGCTCGCCCGGGCCGTGGCGGCTGAGGCGATGTGGGCGCGGGGACCGGCTAATGACAAGGCGACACGTGGTGGCGGAGGCTGAATTCGGACGTGTCCGGCGGCGGGGAAAACGTCCGGCGGCGCGCGATGACGAGATCTAGGGTTAGGGGGAGGAGGAGACCCGGGATTTCGTGGAGGGACTCTTTAAATAGCCATTGAGGGAGCTAGGAGAGTTCAAATGAGGTGCGGTTTTCGGCCACGCGATCGTGATCGAACACTCTAGATGATGGAGCAGAGTTAGGTGGGTTTTGGGCCAAATTGGAGGGGTGTTGGGCTGCAACACACACGAGGCCTTTTCGGTCCCTCGGTTAACCATTGGAGTATCAAACGAAGTCAAATGATACGAAACTTGACAGGCGGTCTACCGGTAGTAAACCAAGGCCGCTTGGCAAGTCTCGGTCCAATCCGGAAATGTTTAATCCCCACACACGAAAGAAAGCTAGAAATTACCACCGGAGGAGAACGAAGCGCCAGAATGCAAAACGGAAACGGCAAGAGTTGGAGTACAAATTGGGAAAGTTACATCCGGGGTGTTACAGTCTCTTTTCGGCAGAGTCCGGGAAGAGAACACGGTCTCGTGTTATGCTTGAATGTAGGTTGTTCTAGGATCACTTCTTGATCATAGATTCTCGACCGTGTCTTGCCTTATCTTCCCGATCTCATTTGCGTAATTTAGCCACCATATATGCTAGTGCTTGCTGCAGCTCCACCTCATACCTTTTACCCTACCTATAAGATTAAATAGTCTTGATCGCGAGGGTGTGAGATTGCTGAGTCCCCGTGACTCACAGATTACTTCCAAACCAGATGCAGGGACCGATGATACCATTCCAGGAGATTCAACTGAGCTCAAGTGGGAGTTCGATGAGGACTCAGGATGATACTACATTTCCTTTCCAGACGATCAGTAGTGAGCCCAGTTGGGGCGATCGGGGACATTATGCATTTGGGGTTGTCTTTATTTTGGTTCCGTAGTCGGACCTTGATTGTATCTGGATGATTGTAATGCTATTTATGTATTGTGTGATGTGGCGATTGTAAGCCAACTATGTACCTCTTTTCTTATTCAGTACATGGGATGTGTAAAGATTACCCCTCTTGCGACATTGCCTACAATGTAGTTATGCCTCTAAGTCGTGCTCCGACATGTGGGAGATATAGCCGCATTGTGGGTGTTACAGTTGTCTCATTGAAACCGTCCTCAGGAACTGAGTTCTGTGTTTGTGATCCATGAATAGCTACTACCACACATTGGGCTCCGGGCACTCCAAGCTCTCTCAACTTATTAACCGCGTCGATCTCTGTCCAGGAATTGCAACTAGCTTTTGGTGTTTGTAGGTAGTGTTAGTAGTCTACCAAGTGGCACCCGGTATAGGTGGGCTTGGGACATAATAGGCACCGTCACCGGGTATACCAAGCGTCGCCCATTTGGTGGGCTTGGGAACCCTGTACACATCATTTGGGGCCGTGAGCGACACCCCGGCCGGATCTCCTTGTGGATGGAACCCGAATAGGCGATAAACCTAGACTAGACACTTGTGTGGTTAGTCAGGTCATGGCCGACTCCCTCGCCAGGCTTCCGCTTGATGGTTGCCGAGATACACGACGTGTACATGGTGGTAAGTGGCGAGAGTGTGTGTGAAGAAGTACACCCCTGCAGGGTTATAAATGATCTATTCGAATAGCTGTGCCCGTTGTAAAGGACTTATGGGTTTCCTATACAGTTCATAGACAAGTGAAAGTGGATATTCTAAAATGCGGAAGATAAGCATGAGTGCTATGGATGGCGTTCTCATAGGTAGACTGGAGCGGATCCATAGTGGTGTATTGATATGGTGAATATGTTGACTCGTGTGCGCCACCACAAAAGAGTTACATGCAGATGTAGTTCAGGATAGCCACTGAGTCAAAGCTAGCTTGCTGCAGTTAAACTCCACCACCCCCTTTGTTGATACTGTTGCATATGTAGCTAGTTCTGATGTAAGTCTTGCTGAATACATTTGTACTCACGTTTGCTTAATTTATGTTTTGCAGAGAGACTTCAGTCTCACTAGTAGTTCCGCATGGACTTCGACGTTTAGCTTGTTACCTCAGCTACGATCTTGAGCCCTTGGCAGGATCGTGTAGATAGTCAGGCTTCTCAACCTTTTTCATTTGTAGTTGTTTGTACTCAGACAAGTTAATCTTCCGCATGTGCTTATTGCTTGTATGACTTGAATGCTGGGTCATCAGGCCCATGTTTGTAATATCTGGCTCTTCGGAGCCTAATGAATAAATATTTTGAGTTGTAGACTTCATTGTGATGCCATGTTGTATTTGCACGTATCGAGCATATTGTGTGTATGTTTTGAAATGCTTGGTATGTGTGGGATCCGACAACCTAGTTGTTTATCCTTGGTAGCCTCTCTTACCGGGAAATGTCTCCTATTGCTTCCACTGAGCCATGGTTGCTTGCTACTACTCCGGAACAATTAGGCTGGTCGGCATGTGTCCTTCCTCGTTCCTGTGTCTGTCCCTTCGGGAAATTTCACGCGGTGTCTACCGGAGTCCTGTTAGCCAGCTACAGCCTGGAGTCTCCGGAGTCCTGTTAGCCCAGCTGCTACAGCCCGGATTCACTCACTGATGACCGACACGTTCGTTGTTGGGTCATGTATGCCTGTCCCTGTAAGTTACTGCCACTTTGGGTTTATGACTAGTCATGTCGGCCTGGTTTCTCTGTCATATGGATGCTAGAGACACTATCATATACGTGAGCCAAAAGGCGCAAACGGTCCCAGGCCAGGTATGGTGGCACCCGTGGGGATACCGTGCGTGAGGCCGCAAAGCGATATGATGTGTTACATGCTAGATCGGTATGACTTGGGATCGGGGTCCTAACAAACAATTACCAAGACATGACACAAGATAAGCCAGAGAAACCGCTCAGCAGAGCGCCTCAGGAAGGACTCCCTTGCCGGGAAAGAGAACCCAGTTTGGCCGAGACCGCCCCTAAGAGCCAAATCCAGATCACGTCTTCAAGGTTCCCACGACAATCAAGATTGGATCCCGGCAAGCTCCATACCGGCATGCGTCTGCCAAGATGCCACTACTCCACCTCATCGTACGCTAGTCACTAACCAGTGTGTTGGGGAGCTCTCAAGTGGATAGGTGGATCCTGTTAGGCACATGGCAGCTTGCTGAAGAGGAGAGTAACTTTATTGACACCCGTTCGGATGGCATGCCACGCTAATAAGGAGAAGATGGATAAGCGGCACGGTATGACACCTAGCAGCGCATTTAATTTGTTTTGTCCTAATTGCTAGATTTAGGTATGACCGCACTGTTAGCTATCTAATCATATCATAATGACTGTTTTGCCACTCTGGATGCCCCTTAAGCTATGAAGGAGGCACGAGGCAACCTAGCAAAGGGTTCGAACATTTTCAACCCATCCACACTTGTACGCGCGTGCTGCTCTCCTGGAGGCACACTTGCCGGGCTTGAGCTCGTCACGTCTTAGTGTTCCTCCAGATCAATCCACCACAGCAGGAGTAGGGTTTTATGCTACAAAACGACCCGAACATGGGTAAAAGAGACTTGTCCTTTGCCGTGTTGCCCTGCTGTTTCTGCTCTTTGTGCAATGTGACTGTCTCGTTGCCGAACCACAAAGGGGCACCCCTGCCCCATAGGTGATCGTGCTTCCACGCTGACATCTTTTGTGCGCCAGGTAGGGGGCGTTGCTTATGCAAATCTAAAGCAACAACCAGCGCATCGATCTTCATCACCTTCTATGTTGTCAATGGCGCCCAAGAAGAAAACGATGCGGTGGCGCACCCTTCCACCTATAAGGCTTCATCCCTTGCAGCTGTGGGTGCTGTGGACACCACAGCTGCGGCGGGAAGGGCAGGCACCGTGGGCAACGCAACCAACACTCCTGCTACGGCTAGAGCGGGAACTGGAGCTGCAAGAGCAGCCCAGCTTCCTTAACCTACTAGTGATCATACTGACACCGGTTCTGGTCAAGGTGATGCCCTGCTTCCACCTCCTCACCGCACCAGAGAGCACGACCAACACAGTGTAGATGCCCGCTCTGGTGCAAGCCAACATCCACCAGCTACACTGTCCAGAGGTGTGACCATAGGACACATGCTCTGTCCCATGCAGGGTGAGCGTGACAAGACCTTGAGCAGCGCCATGAATCCATAACGACCATGTCGGTGCAACAAACCCTAGGTGTATGTCGCCCAGACTATACACAGGCTTAAGAGCAAGGTTGCAGTATCCAAGATCATACCAAGTAGAAGACATAAGCTCTTTGAGAAATCAAAGGGAGGATCAAGAAGACCAAGACCAACCAAACGAGCAAGATATCACTAAGGAAAAACCTCCCTTCCCGGGTAGGCAAGCCTGGCGGAGTCGAAGTTACCCCAAGGACAAATTTGCCGGGGACGCTGAGGGTGCATTACCCCGCCAAGGCTCCATCGCTCCACCTCAAAGTGACGCAAGTCACTGATCGATGTGGTGTCGAGCCCCCAAATTATTAAGTGGCTATTATTTGGCACATGCAGCCATTTTTGAAGGAAATCACCTCCAAATGACACCCGTCCAGGGATGTGTCACGCGGGCAGGAGAGAAGGTGGCCGAACGGCACGGCAAGGCTTGCCGGGCTACGCCACGATGTGACATTAAGCGGCGCATTTCATGCACCTTGTCCTATGATACATCTCCAACGTATCTAGAATTTTGGATTTTTCCATGCTATTATATTATCTGTTTTGGATGTTAATGGGCTTTATTTTACACTTTTATATTATTTTTGGGACTAACCTATTAACCGGAGGCCCAGCCCATATTGCCGTTTTTTGCCTATTTCATTGTTTCATAGAAAAGGATTATCAAATGGATTCCAAACGGAACGAAACCTTCGGGAACGTGATTTTTGGAACAAACATGATCCAGAGGACATGGAGTGGACGTCAAGAAACGAACAAGGTGGCCATGAGGCAGGGGGGCACGCCTACCCCCCTGGGCGCGCCCTCCCCCCTCATGGGCCCCTCGTGGCTCAACCGACCTACTTCTTCCTCCTATATATGTTCGCATACCCCGAAAACATCCAGGAGCACCATGAAACCCTATTTCCACCGCCGCAACCTTCTGTACCCAAGAGATCCCATCTTGGGGCCTTTTCCGGAGCTCCGCCGGAGGGGGCATTGATCATGGAGGGCCTCTACATCAACTCCATGGCCCCTCCGATGATGTGTGAGTAGTTTACTTCAGACCTTCGGGTCCATAGCTAGTAGCTAGATGGCTTCTTCTCTCTCTTTGGATCTCAATACAAAGTTCTCCTCGATCTTCTTGGAGATCTATTCAATGTAATCTTCTTTTGCGGTGTGTTTGTCGAGATCCGATGAATTGTGGGTTTATGATCAAGTTTATCTATGAACAATATTTGAATCTTCTCTGAATTCTTTTATGTATGATTGGTTATCTTTGCAAGTCCCTTCGAATTATCAGTTTGGTTTGGCCTACTAGATTGATCTTTCTTGCAATGGGAGAAGTGCTTAGCTTTGGGTTCAATCTTGCGGTGCTCGATCCTAGTGACAGAAAGGGAAATGACACATATTGTATTGTTGCCATCAAGGATAAAGAGATGGGGTCTATATCATATTGCATGAGTTTATCCCTCTACATCATGTCATCTTGCTTAAGGCGTTACTCTGTTCTTATGAACTTAATACTCTAGATGCATGCTGGATAGCGGTCGATGTGTGGATTAATAGTAGTAGATGCAGGCCGGAGTCGGTCTACTTGTCACGGACGTGATGCCTATATACATGATCATACCTAGATATTCTCATAATTTTCGCCCACCGGTAATACATGATCAATTACTTGACATTAATTTGTTCACCCACCGGTAATACTTATGCTATCTTGAGAGAAGCCACTTGTGAAACCTATGGCCCCCGGGTCTATTTTCCATCATACAAGTTCCCAATATATTTTATTTTGCAATCTTTACTTTCAATCTATATCATAAAAATGCCAAAAATATTTATCTTATTATTATTATCTCTACCAGATCTCGCTCTTGCAAGTGGTCGTGAAGGGATTGACAACACCTTTTATCGCGTTGGTTGTGAGGTTCTTATTTGTTTGTGTAGGTACGAGGTGACTCGCGCGTGGTCTCCTACTGGATTGATACCTTGGTTCTCAAAAACTGAGGGAAATACTTACGCTGCTTTGCTTCATCACCCTTTCCTCTTCAAGGGAAAACAAACGCAGTGCTCAAGAGGTAGCAAGAAGGATTTCTAGCTCCCTTGCCGGGGAGATCTACGCCAAGTCAAGACTTACCAAGTACACATCACAACTCTTATCCTTCGCATTACATTATTTGCCATTTGCCTCTCGTTTTCCTCTCCCCCACTTCACCATTGCCGTTTTATTCGCCCTCTTTTCTGTTCGCCTCTTTTTCCTTCTTGCCTTCTATGTGCTCGTTCTTTTTGCAATTTGTTGCCATCATGCCTGAAACTGGGGATGTTATCATTGATAAGGATAATAACATGGAAAACTTTGATGCTATTGATGATCCTCTTGAAAATCCTATTATTTTGCACACTAAAAAGTTTCGTATTGCTAGCGGTAATATTATTGGGAAGGGAGTTATTCAAGATTTCTCTACTTCTGTCGGTGCTTTGCCCACCATGAGTGGATCTATCCTTCATAAAACTAGTAGTCTCGCAGATGCTATATCTTTCCTCATAGTTGAACTCGAAAGACAATTTTTACATATGCATCCTTCCATGCAAAGGATTTTCCTAGAATTTTCTAATATTGAGCATTCTTCTGTTAAGCGAGCGGCAACCATCTTTTTAGCTCATGAGTTCAGATTTATAATAAAAGAAGCCAATGAAATTTTTGCGCATTATAGGTTGGATGCTGGCCGTCCTTCCATAGAAGCAATCATTTTCTATCAAGAAAACATTATGCGTTTACGATCTTTAGATCATGTTGCCTTTAGTGAAAACCTTAGAAAAAAGGTTCCTACCGATGCTCTTGTTAATAGGATATCTGAACTTAATGATAATTTTTCCATCCAAAACAATGTGCTAGGCTTTTTCCTTGAACAAAGGTTCATGACTTTTTGCCAAAAAATGCTTATAATGATGAATTGATTGTGCAATATGAGGGGCCAAAGGAGGAATCAACACCTCCCGAGCTTGATCTTGCGGACTTTTGTCCCATTAAATTTAGCCCTTTTGATTACTTTTGCTTGCCACAAAGAAAGCTTGCTGCTGAACGTAGGGAGTATGAGATGAGCTTTCACGATTTACCTTATCATTATCATGGCAATACCTAGATATATCCTTGCTTTTATGCCTAGCTAGGGGCGTTAAACGATAGCGCTTGTTGGGAGGCAACCTAATTTTATTTTTATTCCTTTCTTTTTGTTACTGTTTAGTAATAAAAAAATATCTAGCCTCTGTTTTGGTTGTATTTTTGTGTCTAATTAGTGTTTGTGCCAAGTAGAACCGTTGGGAAGACATGGGGAAAGTCTTTTTGATCTTGCTGTAAAAAACACAAACTTTAGCGCTCACGGGAATTGCTGCCGTTTTTTATTGGAGAGTGCTATTTAGTTAATTATTTTTGAAGATGATTAATAGATAAATTCCTCACGTCCAGAAATTTATTTTATAATTGTTGGGGTTCCGGAAGTATTCGAAACCTACAAATTACTACAGACTGTTATGTTTTTGACAGATTCTGTTTTTCGTGTGTTGTTTGCTTATTTTGATGAATCTATGGCTTGTAATAGAGTTTATGAACCATAGAAAAGTTGGAATACAGTAAGTTTAACAGCAATATAAATAAAGAATGAGTTCATTACAGTACCTTGAAGTGGTGATTTGTTTTCTTTTACTAACGGAGCTCACGAAGATTTTCTTTTAAGTTTTGTGTTGTGAAGTTTTCAAGTTTTGGGTAAAGATTTGATGGATTATGCAACAAGAAGCGGCAAGATCCTAAGCTTGGTGATGCCCAAGGCACCCCAAGGTAAAATCCAGGAACACCAAAAAGCCTAAGATTGGGGACGCCCCGGAAGGCATCCCCTCTTTCGTCTTTGTCCATCTGTAACTTTACTTGGAGCTATATTTTTATTCGCCACATGATATGTGTTTTGCTTGGAGCATCTTGTATGATTTGAGTATTTGATTTTTAGTTTACGACAATCATCCTTGATATATACACCTTTTGGTAGAGACACACATTAATTGGAATTTATTAGAATACTCTATGTGCTTCACTTATATCTTTTGAGCCATATAATTTTTGCTCTAGTTCTTCGCTTATATCTTTTAGAGCACGGCGGTGGTTCTATTTTATAGAAATAATTGATCTATCATGCTTCACTTATATCATTTTGAGAGTCCTTTAGAACAGCATGGTAATTCACTTTGGTTATAAATTTTAAATGCTAAGAGAAGTTGGATGCTTGATAGATGGTTTTGAGATATAAAGGTGGTAAGATTAGAGGTGTGCTAGTTGAGTAATTGTGAAATTGATGAATACTTGTGTTGAAGTTGGCAAGTCCCGTAGCATGCACGTATGGTAAACATTATGTGACAAATTTGATTTTCTTTCCTTATGAGTGGCGGTCGGGGACGAGCGATGGTCTTTTCCTACCAATCTATCGCCCTAGGAGCATGCGCGTAGTGCTTGGTTTTTGATGACTTGTGGATTTTTGCAATAAGTATGTGAGTTCTTTATGACTAATGTTGAGTCCATGGATTATACGCACTCTCACCCTTCCATCATTGCTAGCCTCTTCAGTACCGTGCATTGCCCTTTCTCACCTTGACAGTTGGTGCAAACTTCGCCTGTGCATCCAAACCCCGTGATATGATACGCTCTATCACACATAATCCTCCTTATATCTTCCTCAAAACAGCCACCATACCTACCTATTATGGCATTTCCATAGCCATTTCGAGATATATTGCCATTCAACTTTCCACCGTTCCATTTATTATGACACACATCATCATTGTCATATTGCTTTTCATGATCATGTAGTTGACATCGTATTTGTGGCAAGGCCACCATGTTTAATTTTTCATATATGTCACTCTTGATTCATCGCAATCCCGGTACACCGCCGGAGGCATTCACATAGAGTCATATTTTGTTCTAAGTATCGAGTAGTAATTCTAGAGTTGTAAGAAAATAAAAGTGTGATGATCATCATTAGAGCATTGTCCCATGTGAGGAAAGGATGATGGACACTATGTTTCCCCCACAAGTCGGGATGAGACTCCGGATGAAAAAAAGAAAAAAAAGAGAGAAAAGAGGCCAAAAGAAAAAGAAAGAAAAAAAGCCCAAATAAAAAAATGAGAGAAAAAGAGAGAAGGGACAATGTTACTATCCTTTTTCCACACTTGTGCTTCGAAGTAGCACCATGATCTTCATGATAGAGAGTCTCTTATTTTGTCACTTTCATATACTAGTGGGAATTTGTCATTATAGAACTTGGCTTGCATATTCCAATGATGGGATTCCTCAAATGCCCTAGGTCTTCGTGAGCAAGCGAGTTGGATGCACACCCACTTAGTTTCATTGATGAGCTTTCATATATTTATAACTCTAGTGCATCCGTTGCATGGCAATCCCTACTCCTTGCATTGACATCAATCGGTGGGCATCTCCATAGCCCATTGACTAGCCGCGTCAATGTGAGACTTTCCCCCTTTTTGTCTTCTCACACAACCTCAATCATCATATTCTATTCCACCCGTAGTGCTATGTCCATGGCTCGCACTCATATATTGCATGAAAGTTGAAAGAGTTTGAAAAGGCTAAGTATGAAACAATTTCTTGGCTTGTCATCGGGGTTGTGCATTAAGAGAGCATTTTGTGTGACAAAAATGAAGCATGGCCAAACTATATGACTTTGTAGGGATAAGTTTTCTTTGAATATGGTATTTTGATATGATATAATTGCTTGATATGCATACTTGGAGTATTACTATTTTTATGTCAACAATAAAATTTTATCTTGAATCTTTCGAATCTGAACATTCATGCCACAATAGAGAAAAATACATTGAAGAATATTATAGAAAGCATTCCACATCAAAATTCTGTTTTTATCATTTACCTACTCGAGGACGAGCAGGAATTAAGCTTGGGGATGCTGATACGTCTCCAACGTATCTATAATTTTTTATTGATCCATCCTATTATATTATCTGTTTTGGATGTTAATGGGCTTTATTTTACACTTTTATATTATTTTTGGGACTAACCTATTAACCGTAGGCCCAGCCCAAATTGTTGTTTTTGCCTATTTCAGTGTTTCGTAGAAAAGGAATATCAAACGGAGTCCAAACGAAATGAAATCTTTGGGAACGTGATTTTTGGAACAAACGTGACCCAGAGGACTTGGAGTGGACGTCAATAAATGAACGAGGTGGTCACGCAGTAGGGGGCGCGCCCTCCCTCCTCGTGGGCCCCTCGTGGCTCAACCGACCTACTTCTTTCTCCTATATATGTTCACATACCCCGAAAACATCAAGGAGCACCACGAAACCCTATTTCCACCGCCGCAACCTTCTGTACCCAAGAGATCCCATCTTGGGGCCTCTCCGGAGCTCCGCCATAGGGGGCATTGATCACGGAGGGCCTCTACATCAACTCCATGGCCCCTCCGATGATGTGTGAGTAGTTTACCTTAGACCTTCAGGTCCATGGCTAGTAGCTAGATGGCTTCTTCTCTCTCCTTGGATCTCAATACAAAGTTCTCCTCGATCTTCTTAGAGATCTATTCGATGTAATATTCTTTTGCTGTGTGTTTGTCGAGATCCAATGAATTGTCGGTTTATGATCAAGTTTATCTATGAACAATATTTGAATCCTCTCCGAATTCTTTTATGTATGATTGGTTATCTTTGCAAGTCTCTTCGAATTATCAGTTCGGTTTGGCCTACTAGATTGATCTTTCTTGCAATGGGAGAAGTGCTTAGCTTTGGGTTCAATCTTGTGGTGCTCGATCCCAGTGCCAAAAAGGGAAACGAAACGTATTGTATTGTTGTCATCGAGGATAAAAAAGATGGGGTTTATATCATATTGCATGAGTTTATCCCTCTACATCATGTCATCTTGCTTAAGGCGTTACTCTGTTCTTATGAACTTAATACACTAGATGCATGCTGGATAGTTGTCTATGTGTGGAGTAATAGTAGTAGATGTAGGCAGGAATCGGTCTACTTGTCACGGACGTGATGCCTATATACATGACCATACCTAGATATTCTCACAATTATTCGCTTTTCTATCAATTGCTCTACTGTAATTTGTTCACCCACCATAATACTTATGCTATCTTGAGAGAAGCCACTGGTGAAACCTATGGCCCCTGGTCCATTTTCCATTATACAAGTTTCCAATCTATTTTATTTTGCAATCTTTACTTTCAATCTATATCATAAAAATACCAAAAATATTTATCTTATTATTGTTATCTCTATCAGATCTCACTCTTGCAAGTGGCCTTGAAGGGATTGAAAAGCCCTTTATCGTGTTGGTTGCGAGGTTCTTATTTGTTTGTGTAGGTACGAGGTGACTCGCACATGGTCTCCTACTGGAATGATACCTTGGTTCTCAAAAATTGAGGGTAATACTTAAGCTACTTTGCTGCATCACCCTTTCCTCTTCAAGGGAAAACCAACACATTGCTCAAGAGGTAGCATCCTATTTGCAGAGTTAGGTATACTAGCACTGTTTGCTATCTAATCAATACGCAATGACTAATTTGTCATTGTGGTGACCCCTTGATCTATAAAAGGAGGGTCGTCGCAACATTAGAAAGGATTCAGACCCTTGTACACTCATACATGCATAGCTGCTCTCGTCCCGAGGCATCCTTGCCGGTCTAGAGAGCTGTGGCTCCACCATGGTTCTCTCATCCATCCACCAAAGCAGGAGTAGGGTTTTACGCCTTGAGGTAGCCCGTACCTAGGTAAAAATTGCCCGTGTGATCGCTACCATGCTACTCTGCGCCCTCCTATCTTTGTGAAATTTGCTCTTCCCCCTGCCGAACCACAAGGGGCAGATGGCCCCATAGGTGTCAGTGTTCTCCCATGACATCTTTGGCATGCCAGGTAGGGGGGAAGCGCTTGCGCGAACCCGAGAGTGTAAGAGACGCGTCATCTTCATCATCATTTTCTTCATCGACGGCTTTGTCGTCCATGGTGCCCAAGAAAAAGTCTAGTGCTGCAGCTCACCTTTCCACTTCGAAAGCCCCTTCGCACGCGACTGCCAATGCCTTGGGGGCGCACGGGGGCGCACGGGGACATGGACACTACGGGGGACGTGGCCGGCGCAGGCGGCGCCATCACCACTCCCCCGGCGGCCGAAATAGGACCAGGAGGCACCGGAGAAGGAGAACGCCAACAACATCCCAGCAGGCACGCTCCACAAGGTGCGGGTTGAGAGATCATTTCTTCCCCGCCTCTCCACCCCACTAAAGGTGCAGCCGCAGCGATGCCGCTCTCTCTGGGGCAAACCGCAGCCCTCTGGTCGCCCCCTCCGCAGGTGCAGCTATAGGCCACGCGTCGCCCCCGGAATGAGCTGGCCGAGCAGATGTGCCGAGCGGGGCCACTGATCCCCAAGTGCATCCACCTCGTCACCACGCCACCCTGGCGACTGGCTACAGCGATGAGAGCACGGCGCTGCCACTCCCGGCACCATTAGAAGCTAGACAACGTCACGGTCTGTGTCGTCGTCCATGCCAAGCACCGCTTCAGAGGCCATGGCGCGGGCCCAACTCTTGTTGAGATTTCTGCCAGCAGTCGATCAGATGGATGAGTGGAGGGCCACCATTCAGAGCTTGATTGGTTTCGCCGAAGAGGGAGGATCACAGCGAGCGGGCCCGCAATGGCATCCACAGGCGATGACAATGGACCGAGCCGCTGGTCGTACCGAGGGGGCCACCCCCACGGTGCAATCCTCTCGGCGGCAACCAGCGCAAGGGCCACAGCCAGAGCCGCACAACCAAGAACCCTATGACATATTGATGGCTTCATCCAATCCTCGAGCACATCGAGACCAGCGACGAGTCCCGGAAGACAGGCGAAGGGAAGACGCGGGCGTCACCATCGAATGACACCGTGAAACCCACCGCCAGTCTGATAGGCGCAACGGCCCCGATGTCGACGAGCCCATTCCTGGAGAAGGCGGATAGCTTCCCTTCATCGTTGGGTGACTCACCTTCACTCGTGAGCTGTGACAAATCCGTTGGCCATCTGCTCGCGCGTTCAAGCCAGAGATACCAGAAAAGTATGATGGAAGACTAAACCCGATAGAGTTCTTGAGCATCTACACCATTGTTGTTCAAGTAGCTGGGGGAAGAGACGAGAAGGTGTTCACCAACTACTTCCCTTTAGCACTCAAGTCAACTGCGAGGTCGTGGCTGATGCAGTTGCTAGAGAACTCCATCTCGACCTGGGCTCACGTGTGCCATGAGTTTGTTGGCGCCTTCACGGGTGGCCATGAAGAACCAGGGTGGCCCAACGACTTGCAGCTCCTCCCGCAGAAGGAAGGAGAAAGTTTGCGGAAGTACATGAGGAGGTTCAACTAGGTGCACAGGAACATTCCAGACATCTATTCGGCAGCTATGATAGTTGCGTTCCAGTCCAACATGCGCAACCGCGGGATACGTTCCAAAATGAACATCCGGTTGCCCAAGACTGTGAATGAGTTGTACACTCTGGTGGATAAGTGTGCCCAAGTAGAAGAGGGGAGGCGACTCCCAGATGAAGTGGATGGCATCGACATTGACTTAGAGGATGACAACGACATCGCCGGTCAGAAGAAGAAGAAGAAGAAACACAACAAGAAGCACAAGGACAAAGCAGTGCTCGCTGTCAAAGGATCGAGCACACTTAGTACCAGCAAGAGGGCCAAGACCAAGGCTCCCGGCAAGGAAGTTGCCGCTTGCACTGATTTCTAGGAAGCCGTGACTGCCGAGAAGGCCGGGAAGGCTGACGGGCCGTACTACAAGATCCATCGGACTAAGGGCCACGATATTCAAGAGTGTCACCAAGTTGACTAGCTCGTTAAGAAGCAGAAAGCTGAGTACGAGAAGCGTGACAAAGAGAGAGACCAAGATGGTGTTGGTGGGAATGGCCGAGGCGGCAGAGCAGGTCGTGCCGGCATGGCTCCTCAGTATCAAGGGAAACCCGCCAGAGGCCACGAGAATAAGGATTGTGATGACAAGAGTGATGAAGGAGATGAAGAGGGAACCAACAAACAGGAGCTCCAGAAAGCCACTGATGCCCAATGCATTGACGGGGGTGCATCCTCGCAGTCCTCTCACCACCAACTTAAACAGTGGGTGCATGAGGTCAATCCTGCGGAGCCAGTAGTAGATTCTCGGAAGCCACTCAAGTGGTCCTGCACGCCCATCATCTTTGATGAGGAATATCACCCTAACCGCACCACCCTGGTAGGGTGTTTGCCGTTGTTGGTCTCACCAACGATCCGCAACCTCAAGGTCACAAAGATGTTGGTTGACGATGGGGCTGGGTTGAATCTGATTTCTCCCAAGGTCATCAGGAAACTCTATATAGCAATTGAAGAGCTCAAGGTTACTGGTACGTTCCAAGGGATCAACCCCAGCAGCGGTCGTCCTAAGGGGAAGATCACGCTGTCGATGACATTTGGGGGGAGTTAAACTACCGGACTAAGAAGATTGTGTTTGATGTGGTTGACCTCCCCTACCATACAATGGAATCCTTGGTCACCCAACCCTAGCCAAATTCATGGCAGCATCCCACTATGCATACAACACTCTGAAGATGCCAGGGCCAATAGGCGTCATTTCCATTCCATCAGATAAGAAAGACGCAATCATATGCGTGGACAAGATATATCGAGAAGTAGTCGCTTCAGAGGTTGCAGAAGCTACTGCTCCCGCCAAGGAAAGCAAGAAAAGGAAGAAAGCTAACAAGGATGCCAGCAAGGAATCCGGGAAGCGCACCTCTTCGGAGTGCGCTGCGCCTGTTGATGACTTTTGCCGAAGAGTTCCAATAGCAAGAGAACCAAGGCTGCTGCACCCACTGTGAAGAAGGTCCCGGTAGGGCTGGCTGGCACTGATGGTACATTTACTATCAGTGCCACCCTCGGCGATAAATAGTAAATCACGCTCGTTGCATTCCTACGGGCGAATGTCGATGTGTTTGCCTGGCAACCATCTGACATCCCCGGTGTTCCCAGGGAGGTAATCGAGCACCACCTTGGTGTCTGCTCGTATGCCCCATCCGTCAAGCAAAAGGTCCGAAAGAAAGCTTTGGAGTGGCAGTAGGTTATTGCCGAAGAGATCAACAAACTTGAGGCAACTGGTTTGGTAAGAGGAGTATTCCATCCAACGTGGTTAGCAAATCCAGTGGTCGTGCGCAAGGCGAATGGGAAAATGGAGGCTTTGCATAGATTTCACAGATCTGAACAAAGCATGCTTGAAGGACCCATTCCCCTTGCCGCCCATTGACCAGATTGTGGATTCCACCTCCAGGTGCGACCTGCTTTCCTTCCTGGATGCCTACTCTGCATACCACCAGATTTTAATGTCCAAGGAAGATGAAGAGAAGATTGTGTTCATAACCCCATGCGGCACGTAATGTTTTGCATGAATGCCCTATGGGTTAAAGAGCGCTGGGTCCACTTTTGCAAGAGCAGTACAAACTGGCTTTGAGTCCCATCTGCACAGGAATATTGAAGCCTACATGGATGATATAGTTGTCAAAACCAAGGATAGATTGACCCTCATTCAGGACATGGAAGAGACCTTTGCATATCTATGCAAGATCAACTTGAAGCTGAACCTAGAGAAGTGTGTGTTTGGCGTTCCTTCCAGCAAGCTACTTAGCTTATTTGTGTCCCACCGGGGGATAGAGGCCAACCCCTACAAGATCAAGGTGATTGAGCAAATTCAAGCACCCAAGATAGTTAAAGACGTGAGGCGTTTGACTGGATGTGTTGCCGCGCTGAGCAGGTTCATCTCCATGTTTGCCGAGCGCGCCATGACGTTCTTCAAAATCTCTAAGAATGTAGGGCCCATGGAGTGGACCCCAGAGGCAGATGCTATGCTACAAGATTTGAAGAACTACCTTTCCTTTGTTCCCAACTTAGTCGCTCCTAAACCACAAGAGCCATTTCTGCTATACTTAGTGGCGACCAATCAAGTGGTTAGCGCAGCACTGGTGGCATAGCGGGAGGTAGATGAAGCAGCAAACGCCACCGCCATCCCCTCTGGAGAGGAAAGTGAACCCATCCCGGCAAGGTCAGACGCAGATTGAGATAAGGAAGAGCAGGGCAGCGGTGACAGCTCCAAGATCGCGGCGAGAAAGAAGGTGGTGTAGCGGCCAGTGTACTTCGCCAGCTCCCTACTACAGGGGCTAGGTCGAGGTACTCTAGCATGCAAAAGTTGATTTTTTACCTCATCATGGCCTCAAGGAAAGTATGCCACTACTTCCAAGCCCACAAGATCACGGTTGTCACCTACTTCCCCTTGCAACGCATACTTAGAAACCCCGAGGCCACTGGCAGAATAGTGGAATGGGCTTTTGAGTTGTCCAGCTTTGATCTGAAGTATGAGAGCACGTCAACTATTCAGAGAAGAGTACTAGTAGAGTTCATTGCGGAGTGGATGCCTACCCCTAATGAAGAAGTGTTGGAGACAGTTATCCCAGGCAAGGAAGCTCCCCAAGAATGGATCATGTACTTTAATGGTGCCTTCTCCTTACAAGGTGTAGGAGCTGGCATGCTTCTTGTTGCTCCCAATGGGGAGCACCTCAAGTACGTCGTTCAGATGCATTTCCCCCGGGAGAAGGCTACCAACAATATTGTAGAGTATGAAGGGCTCCTTGCCAGGCTCAGGATTGCGACAAAACTGGGAATCAAGAAGTTGATCATCTGTGGAGATTCACAACTTGTGGTGAGGCAAATAAACAAAGATTGTCAAAGCCCATTGATGGAGGCATAAGTCGACGAAGTGAGAAAGTTGGAGGAGCGCTTTGACGGATTGCAAACAGAGCACATGCCACGTGCAGAAAACAGTGTTGCTGATCATCTGTCAAAGTGTGCAGTGCAAAAACTCCTTATGGAACTAGGGACTTTTGTTCTCCATCTAACTCGACCCTCCGTATCACCTACAACACTGGCGATAAAGAGGAGGAAACTGGACTCTGGCAAGCCTCTCCAGGCAGAGCTTCCCAAAGCCCCTGACAAAGAGCTTGGCGAAAACAACTCCCCTTTGATCTGCTAGCTGCACTCACCCGCCAAACTACCATTCTTTGCGGTTGAGGCATGCGCTCCCATGAATGAGGAGGTGCTGCTGATCCTCGTTGTTGAGCCTCTTGCTCCAACTTGGGCACGACACATACTCTGTTTCCTCCAAATAGGATAACTTCCCGAAGGGCAAGAAGAAGCTGGAAGAGTAGCCCGGAGGGCTAGTATGTATCAGTTCGTTGATGACACGCTATACAGAAGAAGGCCCACCAGTGTGAAATTGAAGTGCTTTGTCGGGAAGAAGAAAATGAACTGCTGGCAGAGATACACAAGGGTGTAAGTGCATCTAGTGCCCCTTAGTGATTTTGGTGTATTGAAGGCTTATAGGTTAAGGGACTAATGCGTTTGTGAGTGTACACAGGTCTTTAAGTCTATGAGGAGTTTGATATTTACAGAGAAAGTCGACCCCTAAAAATGAATTTCCTCGACTGAAGACTCTGGATTTCTGAAGACTTTCTGAAGACTTTGAAAGTGAAGAAATTGGTGTGACCTTGAAGACTTGGTATTCATTCGAGGAACATGAAGCGTGAAGACTTTTGTTTTCGTAGTTTCATTTTCTCTTTCTTGAGTCATAGGAAACACCGTATTGTTAAAGGGGGTCGAGGAAATACTAAGGAAAAATTTCCATGTGATGCTCAACTCAAAATCCTACACCTACCAATCCCTTCGAGTGAAGCCATTGAAAATCTCATACAGTCCAGTCATATTCTTCAGTGACAGAGACGGAGTTCTTATGGTCTCTGAGGAATTTGTTCTGACTGAGGAGTTAGGAATTCTCCAGTGTGGATTGCCTACACAGTGAGGAACATGATAGCCCTGAGGATTTTGCTACTCCAAATTCCGACCGTTGTTGTGCTATGCGCCAGCTGTTCCAAAATATCTATCCACCTAGCGGTCATATCATTGAAGGGCATTTATGTCTTATCATGTCGGGCTGCTCCCTAGGCTATAAATAGCCGCCCCCTACAACCACTAGCTGGTTGGCTGCTCCAAGAGAAACTGACACTTGTCATTTG